>NC_087504.1:4309864-4464864 GCF_036417665.1 Passer domesticus
CAGGGCCCGGTGGCCCGGAGTGGCCGGCTGCCTGCTGAAATTCCGCATGCTTCAGGATATCTCCTAGATGCAAGGTGCCCCCACAGGCAACTGTGTCTGGTTTGACAGTGCCAAGTGCCTCCTGCAAACTGATATCAGGAACCTGGCCTGGTGAGTTTTGTTTCTCAGGGGAAAGGGCATCGTTCGTGTCCAGGGCCCGGTGGCCCGGAG
The DNA here is from genome assembly GCF_036417665.1 of Passer domesticus. Classification (NCBI taxonomy): domain Eukaryota; kingdom Metazoa; phylum Chordata; class Aves; order Passeriformes; family Passeridae; genus Passer; species Passer domesticus. The sequence continues at coordinate 4,310,075 of NC_087504.1, forward strand.
TGGCTGGCTGCCTGCTGAAATTCCGCATGCTTCAGGATATCTCCCAGACGCAAGGCGCCCCCACAGGCAACTGTGTCTGGTTTGAGAGTGCCAAGTGCCTCCTGCAAACTGACATCAGGAACCTGGCCTGGTGAGTTTTGTTTCTCAGGGGAAAGGGCATCGTTTGTGTCCAGGGCCTGGTGGCCCGGAGTGGCCGGCTGCCTGCTGAAATTCCGCATGCTTCAGGATATCTCCCAGATGCAAGGTGCCCCCACAGGCAACTGTGTCTGGTTTGAGAGTGCCAAGTGCCTCCTGCAAACTGACATCAGGAACCTGGCCTGGTGAGTTTTGTTTCTCAGGGGAAAGGGCATCGTTCGTGTCCAGGGCCCGGTGGCCCGGAGTGGCCGGCTGCCTGCTGAAATTCCGCATGGTTCAGGATATCTCCCAGATGCAAGGTGCCCCCACAGGCAACTGTGTCTGGTTTGACAGTGCCACGTGCCTCCTGCAAACTGACATCAGGAACCTGGCCTGGTGAGTTTTGTTTCTCAGGGGAAAGGGCATGGTTCGTGTCCAGGGCCCGGTGGCCCGGAGTGGCCGGCTGCCTGCTGAAATTCCGCATGCTTCAGGATATCTCCCAGATGCAAGGTGCCCCCACAGGCAACTGTGTCTGGTTTGAGAGTGCCAAGTGCCTCCTGCAAACTGACATCAGGAACCTGGCCTGGTGAGTTTTGTTTCTCAGGGGAAAGGGCATGGTTCGTGTCCAGGGCCCGGTGGCCCGGAGTGGCTGGCTGCCTGCTGAAATTCCGCATGCTTCAGGATATCTCCCAGATGCAAGGTGCCCCCACAGGCAACTGTGTCTGGTTTGACAGTGCCAAGTGCCTCCTGCAAACTGACATCAGGAACCTGGCCTGGTGAGTTTTGTTTCTCAGGGGAAAGGGCATCGTTCCTGTCGAGGGCCCGGTGGCCCGGAGTGGCCGGCTGCCTGCTGAAATTCCGCACGGATCAAGATATCTCCCAGATGCAAGGTGCCCCCACAGGCAACTGTGTCTGGTTTGACAGTGCCACGTGCCTCCTGCAAACTGACATCAGGAACCTGGCCTGGTGAGTTTTGTTTCTCAGGGGAAAGGGCATGGTTCGTGTCCAGGGCCCGGTGGCCCGGAGTGGCCGGCTGCCTGCTGAAATTCCGCATGGTTCAGGATATCTCCCAGATGCAAGGAGCACCCACAGGCAACTGTGTCTGGTTTGAGAGTGCCAAGTGCCTCCTGCAAACTGACATCAGGAACCTGGCCTGGTGAGTTTTGTTTCTCAGGGGAAAGGGCATGGTTCGTGTCCAGGGCCCGGTGGCCCGGAGTGGCCGGCTGCCTGCTGAAATTCCGCATGGTTCAGGATATCTCCCAGACGCAAGGTGCCCCCACAGGCAACTGTGTCTGGTTTGAGAGTGCCAAGTGCCTCCTGCAAACTGACATCAGGAACCTGGCCTGGTGAGTTTTGTTTCTCAGGGGAAAGGGCATCGTTCGTGTCCAGTGCCCAGTGGCCCGGAGTGGCCGGCTGCCTGCTGAAATTCCGCATGCTTCAGGATATCTCCCAGATGCAAGGAGCACCCACAGGCAACTGTGTCTGGTTTGAGAGTGCCAAGTGCCTCCTGCAAACTGACATCAGGAACCTGGCCTGGTGAGTTTTGTTTCTCAGGGGAAAGGGCATGGTTCGTGTCCAGGGCCCGGTGGCCGGGAGTGGCCGGCTGCCTGCTGAAATTCCGCATGGTTCAGAATATCTCCCAGATGCAAGGTGCCCCCACAGGCAACTGTGTCTGGTTTGAGAGTGCCAAGTGCCTCCTGCAAACTGACATCAGGAACCTGGCCTGGTGAGTTTTGTTTCTCAGGGGAAAGGCCATCGTTCGTGTCCAGGGCCCGGTGGCCCAGAGCGGCCGGCTCCCTGCTGAAATTCCGCATGCTTCAGGATATCTCCCAGACGCAAGGTGCCCCCACAGGCAACTGTGTCTGGTTTGAGAGTGCCAAGTGCCTCCTGCAAACTGACATCAGGAACCTGGCCTGGTGAGTTTTGTTTCTCAGGGGAAAGGGCATGGTTCGTGTCCAGGGCCCGGTGGCCCGGAGTGGCCGGCTGCCTGCTGAAATTCCGCATGCTTCAGGATATCTCCCAGATGCAAGGTGCCCCCACAGGCAACTGTGTCTGGTTTGAGAGTGCCAAGTGCCTCCTGCAAACTGACATCAGGAACCTGGCCTGGTGAGTTTTGTTTGTCAGGGCAAAGGGCATCGTTCGTGTCCAGGGCCCGGTGGCCCGGAGTGGCCGGCTGCCTGCTGAAATTCCGCATGCTTCAGGATATCTCCCAGATGCAAGGTGCCCCCACAGGCAACTGTGTCTGGTTTGACAGTGCCACGTGACTCCTGCAAACTGACATCAGGAACCTGGCCTGGTGAGTTTTGTTTCTCAGGGGAAAGGGCATCGTTCGTGTCCAGGGCCCGGTGGCCGGGAGTGGCCGGCTGCCTGCTGAAATTCCGCATGCTTCAGGATATCTCCCAGATGCAAGATGCCCCCACAGGCAACTGTGTCTGGTTTGACAGTGCCAAGTGCCTCCTGCAAACTGACATCAGGAACCTGGCCTGGTGAGTTTTGTTTCTGAGGGGAAAGGGCATCGTTCGTGTCCAGGGCCCGGTGGCCCGGAGTGGCCGGCTGCCTGCTGAAATTCCGCATGGTTCAGGATATCTCCCAGATGCAAGGTGCCCCCACAGGCAATTGTGTCTGGTTTGAGAGTGCCAAGTGCCTCCTGCAAACTGACATCAGGAACCTGGCCTGGTGAGTTTTGTTTGTCAGGGGAAAGGGCATGGTTCGTGTCCAGGGCCCGGTGGCCGGGAGTGGCCGGCTGCCTGCTGAAATTCCGCATGGTTCAGAATATCTCCCAGATGCAAGGTGCCCCCACAGGCAACTGTGTCTGGTTTGAGAGTGCCAAGTGCCTCCTGCAAACTGACATCAGGAACCTGGCCTGGTGAGTTTTGTTTCTCAGGGGAAAGGCCATCGTTCGTGTCCAGGGCCCGGTGGCCCGGAGTGGCCGGCTGCCTGCTGAAATTCCGCAGGGTTCAGGATATCTCCCAGATGCAAGGTGCCCCCACAGGCAACTGTGTCTGGTTTGAGAGTGCCAAGTGCCTCCTGCAAACTGACATCAGGAACCTGGCCTGGTGAGTTTTGTTTCTCAGGGGAAAGGGCATCGTTTGTGTCCAGGGCCCGGTGGCCCGGAGTGGCCGGCTGCCTGCTGAAATTCCGCATGCTTCAGGATATCTCCCAGATGCAAGGTGCCCCCACAGGCAACTGTGTCTGGTTTGAGAGTGCCAAGTGCCTCCTGCAAACTGACATCAGGAACCTGGCCTGGTGAGTTTTGTTTCTCAGGGGAAAGGGCATCGTTCGTGTCCAGGGCCCGGTGGCCCGGAGTGGCCGGCTGCCTGCTGAAATTCCGCATGGTTCAGGATATCTCCCAGATGCAAGGTGCCCCCACAGGCAACTGTGTCTGGTTTGACAGTGCCACGTGCCTCCTGCAAACTGACATCAGGAACCTGGCCTGGTGAGTTTTGTTTCTCAGGGGAATGGGCATGGTTCGTGTCCAGGGCCCGGTGGCCCGGGGTGGCCGGCTGCCTGCTGAAATTCCGCATGCTTCAGGATATCTCCCAGATGCAAGGTGCCCCCACAGGCAACTGTGTCTGGTTTGAGAGTGCCAAGTGCCTCCTGCAAACTGACATCAGGAACCTGGCCTGGTGAGTTTTGTTTCTCAGGGGAAAGGCCATCGTTCGTGTCCAGGGCCCGGTGGCCCGGAGTGGCTGGCTGCCTGCTGAAATTCCGCATGGTTCAGGATATCTCCGAGATGCAAGGTGCCCCCACAGGCAACTGTGTCTGGTTTGAGAGTGCCAAGTGCCTCCTGCAAACTGACATCAGGAACCTGGCCTGGTGAGTTTTGTTTCTCTGGGGAAAGGGCATCGTTCCTGTCCAGGGCCCGGTGGCCCGGAGTGGCCGGCTGCCTGCTGAAATTCCGCACGGATCAAGATATCTCCCAGATGCAAGGTGCCCCCACAGGCAACTGTGTCTGGTTTGACACTGCCACGTGCCTCCTGCAAACTGACATCAGGAACCTGGCCTGGTGAGTTTTGTTTCTCAGGGGAAAGGGCATCGTTCGTGTCCAGGGCCCGGTGGCCCGGAGTGGCCGGCTGCCTGCTGAAATTCCGCATGCTTCAGGATATCTCCCAGATGCAAGGAGCACCCACAGGCAACTGTGTCTGGTTTGAGAGTGCCAAGTGCCTCCTGCAAACTGACATCAGGAACCTGGCCTGGTGAGTTTTGTTTCTCAGGGGAAAGGGCATGGTTCGTGTCCAGGGCCCGGTGGCCCGGAGTGGCCGGCTGCCTGCTGAAATTCCGCATGGTTCAGGATATCTCCCAGACGCAAGGTGCCCCCACAGGCAACTGTGTCTGGTTTGAGAGTGCCAAGTGCCTCCTGCAAACTGACATCAGGAACCTGGCCTGGTGAGTTTTATTTCTCAGGGGAAAGGCCATGGTTCGTGTCCAGGGCCCGGTGGCCCGGAGTGGCCGGCTGCCTGCTGAAATTCCGCATGCTTCAGGATATCTCCCAGATGCAAGGAGCACCCACAGGCAACTGTGTCTGGTTTGAGAGTGCCAAGTGCCTCCTGCAAACTGACATCAGGAACCTGGCCTGGTGAGTTTTGTTTCTCAGGGGAAAGGGCATCGTTCGTGTCCAGGGCCCGGTGGCCCAGAGCGGCCGGCTGCCTGCTGAAATTCCGCATGGTTCAGGATATCTCCCAGATGCAAGGTGCCCCCACAGGCAACTGTGTCTGGTTTGACAGTGCCACGTGCCTCCTGCAAACTGACATCAGGAACCTGGCCTGGTGAGTTTTATTTCTCAGGGGAAAGGCCATCGTTCTTGTCCAGATCCCGGTGGCCCGGAGCGGCCGACTGCCTGCTGAAATTCCGCATGCTTCAGGATATCTCCCAGATGCAAGGAGCACCCACAGGCAACTGTGTCTGGTTTGACAGTGCCACATGCCTCCTGCAAACTGACATCAGGAACCTGGCCTGGTGAGTTTTGTTTCTCAGGGGAAATGGCATCGTTCGTGTCCAGGGCCCGGTGGCCCGGAGTGGCTGGCTGCCTGCTGAAATTCCGCATGGTTCAGGATATCTCCCAGATGCAAGGTGCCCCCACAGGCAACTGTGTCTGGTTTGAGAGTGCCAAGTGCCTCCTGCAAACTGACATCAGGAACCTGGCCTGGTGAGTTTTGTTTGTCAGGGGAAAGGGCATGGTTCGTGTCCAGGGCCCGGTGGCCCGGAGTGGCCGGCTGCCTGCTGAAATTCCGCATGGTTCAGAATATCTCCCAGATGCAAGGTGCCCCCACAGGCAACTGTGTCTGGTTTGAGAGTGCCAAGTGCCTCCTGCAAACTGACATCAGGAACCTGGCCTGGTGAGTTTTGTTTGTCAGGGGAAAGGGCATGGTTTTTGTCCAGGGCCCGGTGGCCCGGAGTGGCCGGCTGCCTGCTGAAATTCCGCATGCTTCAGGATATCTCCTAGATGCAAGGTGCCCCCACAGGCAACTGTGTCTGGTTTGACAGTGCCAAGTGCCTCCTGCAAACTGACATCAGGAACCTGGCCTGGTGAGTTTTGTTTCTCAGGGGAAAGGGCATGGTTCGTGTCCAGGGCCCAGTGGCCGGGAGTGGCCGGCTGCCTGCTGAAATTCCGCATGGTTCAGAATATCTCCCAGATGCAAGGTGCCCCCACAGGCAACTGTGTCTGGTTTGAGAGTGCCAAGTGCCTCCAGCAAACTGACATCAGGAACCTGGCCTGGTGAGTTTTGTTTGTCAGGGGAAAGGGCATGGTTCGTGTCCAGGGCCTGGTGGCCCGGGGTGGCCGGCTGCCTGCTGAAATTCCGCATGCTTCAGGATATCTCCCAGATGCAAGGTGCCCCCACAGGCAACTGTGTCTGGTTTGAGAGTGCCAAGTGCCTCCTGCAAACTGACATCAGGAACCTGGCCTGGTGAGTTTTGTTTCTCAGGGGAAAGGGCATCGTTCGTGTCCAGGGCCCGGTGGCCCGGAGTGGCCGGCTGCCTGCTGAAATTCCGCATGCTTCAGGATATCTCCCAGATGCAAGGTGCCCCCACAGGCAACTGTGTCTGGTTTGAGAGTGCCAAGTGCCTCCTGCAAACTGACATCAGGAACCTGGCCTGGTGAGTTTTGTTTCTCAGGGGAAAGGGCATCGTTCATGTCCAGGGCCTGGTGGCCCGGAGTGGCCGGCTGCCTGCTGAAATTCCGCATGGTTCAGGATATCTCCCAGATGCAAGGTGCCCCCACAGGCAACTGTGTCTGGTTTGAGAGTGCCAAGTGCCTCCTGCAAACTGACATCAGGAACCTGGCCTGGTGAGTTTTGTTTCTCAGGGGAAAGGGCATGGTTCGTGTCCAGGGCCCGGTGGCCTGGAGTGGCCGGCTGCCTGCTGAAATTCCGCATGCTTCAGGATATCTCCTAGATGCAAGGTGCCCCCACAGGCAACTGTGTCTGGGTTGACAGTGCCAAGTGCCTCCTGCAAACTGACATCAGGAACCTGGCCTGGTGAGTTTTGTTTCTCAGGGGAAAGGGCATGGTTCGTGTCCAGGGCCCGGTGGCCGGGAGTGGCCGGCTGGCTGCTGAAATTCCGCATGGTTCAGAATATCTCCCAGATGCAAGGTGCCCCCACAGGCAACTGTGTCTGGTTTGAGAGTGCCAAGTGCCTCCTGCAAACTGACATCAGGAACCTGGCCTGGTGAGTTTTGTTTCTCAGGGGAAAGGGCATGGTTCGTGTCCAGGGCCCGGTGGCCCGGAGTGGCCGGCTGCCTGCTGAAATTCCGCATGCTTCAGGATATCTCCTAGATGCAAGGTGCCCCCACAGGCAACTGTGTCTGGTTTGACAGTGCCAAGTGCCTCCTGCAAACTGACATCAGGAACCTGGCCTGGTGAGTTTTGTTTCTCAGGGGAAAGGGCATCGTTCGTGTCCAGGGCCCGGTGGCCGGGAGTGGCCGGCTGCCTGCTGAAATTCCGCATGGTTCAGAATATCTCCCAGATGCAAGGTGCCCCCACAGGCAACTGTGTCTGGTTTGAGAGTGCCAAGTGCCTCCTGCAAACTGACATCAGGAACCTGGCCTGGTGAGTTTTATTTCTCAGGGGAAAGGGCATGGTTCGTGTCCAGGGCCCGGTGGCCCGGAGTGGCCGGCTGCCTGCTGAAATTCCGCAGGGTTCAGGATATCTCCCAGATGCAAGGAGCACCCACAGGCAACTGTGTCTGGTTTGAGAGTGCCAAGTGCCTCCTGCAAACTGACATCAGGAACCTGGCCTGGTGAGTTTTGTTTCTCAGGGGAAAGGGCATCGTTCGTGTCCAGGGCCCGGTGGCCCAGAGCGGCCGGCTCCCTGCTGAAATTCCGCATGGTTCAGGATATCTCCCAGATGCAAGGTGCCCCCACAGGCAACTGTGTCTGGTTTGAGAGTGCCAAGTGCCTCCTGCAAACTGACATCAGGAACCTGGCCTGGTGAGTTTTATTTCTCAGGGGAAAGGGCATCGTTCGTGTCCAGGGCCCGGTGGCCCGGAGTAGCTGGCTGCCTGCTGAAATTCCGCATGCTTCAGGATATCTCCCAGACGCAAGGCGCCCCCACAGGCAACTGTGTCTGGTTTGAGAGTGCCAAGTGCCTCCTGCAAACTGACATCAGGAACCTGGCCTGGTGAGTTTTGTTTCTCAGGGGAAAGGGCATCGTTTGTGTCCAGGGCCCGGTGGCCCGGAGTGGCCGGCTGCCTGCTGAAATTCCGCATGCTTCAGGATATCTCCCAGATGCAAGGTGCCCCCACAGGCAACTGTGTCTGGTTTGAGAGTGCCAAGTGCCTCCTGCAAACTGACATCAGCAACCTGGCCTGGTGAGTTTTGTTTCTCAGGGCAAAGGCCATCGTTCGTGTCCAGGGCCCGGTGGCCCGGAGTGGCCGGCTGCCTGCTGAAATTCCGCATGCTTCAGGATATCTCCCAGATGCAAGGTGCCCCCACAGGCAACTGTGTCTGGTTTGAGAGTGCCACGTGCCTCCTGCAAACTGACATCAGGAACCTGGCCTGGTGAGTTTTGTTTCTCAGGGGAAATGGCATCGTTCGTGTCCAGGGCCCGGTGGCCCGGAGTGGCTGGCTGCCTGCTGAAATTCCGCATGGTTCAGGATATCTCCCAGATGCAAGGTGCCCCCACAGGCAACTGTGTCTGGTTTGAGAGTGCCAAGTGCCTCCTGCAAACTGACATCAGGAACCTGGCCTGGTGAGTTTTGTTTGTCAGGGGAAAGGGCATGGTTCGTGTCCAGGGCCCGGTGGCCCGGAGTGGCCGGCTGCCTGCTGAAATTCCGCATGGTTCAGAATATCTCCCAGATGCAAGGTGCCCCCACAGGCAACTGTGTCTGGTTTGAGAGTGCCAAGTGCCTCCTGCAAACTGACATCAGGAACCTGGCCTGGTGAGTTTTGTTTGTCAGGGGAAAGGGCATGGTTTTTGTCCAGGGCCCGGTGGCCCGGAGTGGCCGGCTGCCTGCTGAAATTCCGCATGCTTCAGGATATCTCCTAGATGCAAGGTGCCCCCACAGGCAACTGTGTCTGGTTTGACAGTGCCAAGTGCCTCCTGCAAACTGACATCAGGAACCTGGCCTGGTGAGTTTTGTTTCTCAGGGGAAAGGGCATGGTTCGTGTCCAGGGCCCAGTGGCCGGGAGTGGCCGGCTGCCTGCTGAAATTCCGCATGGTTCAGAATATCTCCCAGATGCAAGGTGCCCCCACAGGCAACTGTGTCTGGTTTGAGAGTGCCAAGTGCCTCCAGCAAACTGACATCAGGAACCTGGCCTGGTGAGTTTTGTTTGTCAGGGGAAAGGGCATGGTTCGTGTCCAGGGCCTGGTGGCCCGGGGTGGCCGGCTGCCTGCTGAAATTCCGCATGCTTCAGGATATCTCCCAGATGCAAGGTGCCCCCACAGGCAACTGTGTCTGGTTTGACAGTGCCAAGTGCCTCCTGCAAACTGACATCAGGAACCTGGCCTGGTGAGTTTTGTTTCTCAGGGCAAAGGCCATCGTTCGTGTCCAGGGCCCGGTGGCCCGGAGTGGCTGGCTGCCTGCTGAAATTCCGCATGGTTCAGGATATCTCCCAGATGCAAGGTGCCCCCACAGGCAACTGTGTCTGGTTTGAGAGTGCCAAGTGCCTCCTGCAAACTGACATCAGGAACCTGGCCTGGTGAGTTTTGTTTCTCAGGGGAAAGGGCATCGTTCGTGTCCAGGGCCCGGTGGCCCGGAGTGGCCGGCTGCCTGCTGAAATTCCGCATGGTTCAGGATATCTCCCAGATGCAAGGTGCCCCCACAGGCAACTGTGTCTGGTTTGAGAGTGCCAAGTGCCTCCTGCAAACTGACATCAGGAACCTGGCCTGGTGAGTTTTGTTTCTCAGGGGAAAGGGCATCGTTCGTGTCCAGGGCCTGGTGGCACGGAGTGGCCGGCTGCCTGCTGAAATTCCGCATGGTTCAGGATATCTCCCAGATGCAAGGTGCCCCCACAGGCAACTGTGTCTGGTTTGACAGTGCCAAGTGCCTCCTGCAAACTGACATCAGGAACCTGGCCTGGTGAGTTTTGTTTCTCAGGGGAAAGGGCATGGTTCGTGTCCAGGGCCCGGTGGCCCGGAGTGGCCGGCTGCCTGCTGAAATTCCGCATGCTTCAGGATATCTCCTAGATGCAAGGTGCCCCCACAGGCAACTGTGTCTGGGTTGACAGTGCCAAGTGCCTCCTGCAAACTGACATCAGGAACCTGGCCTGGTGAGTTTTGTTTCTCAGGGGAAAGGGCATGGTTCGTGTCCAGGGCCCGGTGGCCGGGAGTGGCCGGCTGGCTGCTGAAATTCCGCATGGTTCAGAATATCTCCCAGATGCAAGGTGCCCCCACAGGCAACTGTGTCTGGTTTGAGAGTGCCAAGTGCCTCCTGCAAACTGACATCAGGAACCTGGCCTGGTGAGTTTTGTTTCTCAGGGGAAAGGGCATGGTTCGTGTCCAGGGCCCGGTGGCCCGGAGTGGCCGGCTGCCTGCTGAAATTCCGCATGCTTCAGGATATCTCCTAGATGCAAGGTGCCCCCACAGGCAACTGTGTCTGGTTTGACAGTGCCAAGTGCCTCCTGCAAACTGACATCAGGAACCTGGCCTGGTGAGTTTTGTTTCTCAGGGGAAAGGGCATCGTTCGTGTCCAGGGCCCGGTGGCCGGGAGTGGCCGGCTGCCTGCTGAAATTCCGCATGGTTCAGAATATCTCCCAGATGCAAGGTGCCCCCACAGGCAACTGTGTCTGGTTTGAGAGTGCCAAGTGCCTCCTGCAAACTGACATCAGGAACCTGGCCTGGTGAGTTTTATTTCTCAGGGGAAAGGGCATGGTTCGTGTCCAGGGCCCGGTGGCCCGGAGTGGCCGGCTGCCTGCTGAAATTCCGCAGGGTTCAGGATATCTCCCAGATGCAAGGAGCACCCACAGGCAACTGTGTCTGGTTTGAGAGTGCCAAGTGCCTCCTGCAAACTGACATCAGGAACCTGGCCTGGTGAGTTTTGTTTCTCAGGGGAAAGGGCATCGTTCGTGTCCAGGGCCCGGTGGCCCAGAGCGGCCGGCTCCCTGCTGAAATTCCGCATGGTTCAGGATATCTCCCAGATGCAAGGTGCCCCCACAGGCAACTGTGTCTGGTTTGAGAGTGCCAAGTGCCTCCTGCAAACTGACATCAGGAACCTGGCCTGGTGAGTTTTATTTCTCAGGGGAAAGGGCATCGTTCGTGTCCAGGGCCCGGTGGCCCGGAGTAGCTGGCTGCCTGCTGAAATTCCGCATGCTTCAGGATCTCTCCCAGACGCAAGGCGCCCCCACAGGCAACTGTGTCTGGTTTGAGAGTGCCAAGTGCCTCCTGCAAACTGACATCAGGAACCTGGCCTGGTGAGTTTTGTTTCTCAGGGGAAAGGGCATCGTTTGTGTCCAGGGCCCGGTGGCCCGGAGTGGCCGGCTGCCTGCTGAAATTCCGCATGCTTCAGGATATCTCCCAGATGCAAGGTGCCCCCACAGGCAACTGTGTCTGGTTTGAGAGTGCCAAGTGCCTCCTGCAAACTGACATCAGCAACCTGGCCTGGTGAGTTTTGTTTCTCAGGGGAAAGGCCATCGTTCGTGTCCAGGGCCCGGTGGCCCGGAGTGGCCGGCTGCCTGCTGAAATTCCGCATGCTTCAGGATATCTCCCAGATGCAAGGTGCCCCCACAGGCAACTGTGTCTGGTTTGAGAGTGCCACGTGCCTCCTGCAAACTGACATCAGGAACCTGGCCTGGTGAGTTTTGTTTCTCAGGGGAAAGGGCATCGTTCGTGTCCAGGGCCCGGTGGCCCGGAGTGGCCGGCTGCCTGCTGAAATTCCGCATGGTTCAGGATATCTCCCAGATGCAAGGTGCCCCTACAGGCAACTGTGTCTGGTTTGAGAGTGCCAAGTGCCTCCTGCAAACTGACATCAGGAACCTGGCCTGGTGAGTTTTGTTTCTCAGGGGAAAGGGCATCGTTCGTGTCCAGGGCCCGGTGGCCCGGAGTGGCCGGCTGCCTGCTGAAATTCCGCATGCTTCAGGATATCTCCCAGATGCAAGGTGCCCCCACAGGCAATTGTGTCTGGTTTGAGAGTGCCAAGTGCCTCCTGCAAACTGACATCAGGAACCTGGCCTGGTGAGTTTTGTTTCTCAGGGGAAAGGGCATCGTTCGTGTCCAGGGCCCGGTGGCCCGGAGTGGCCGGCTGCCTGCTGAAATTCCGCATGCTTCAGGATATCTCCTAGATGCAAGGTGCCCCCACAGGCAACTGTGTCTGGTTTGACAGTGCCAAGTGCCTCCTGCAAACTGACATCAGGAACCTGGCCTGGTGAGTTTTGTTTCTCAGGGGAAAGGGCATGGTTCGTGTCCAGGGCCCGGTGGCCGGGAGTGGCCGGCTGGCTGCTGAAATTCCGCATGGTTCAGAATATCTCCCAGATGCAAGGTGCCCCCACAGGCAACTGTGTCTGGTTTGAGAGTGCCAAGTGCCTCCTGCAAACTGACATCAGGAACCTGGCCTGGTGAGTTTTGTTTCTCAGGGGAAAGGGCATGGTTCGTGTCCAGGGCCCGGTGGCCCGTAGTGGCCGACTGCCTGCTGAAATTCCGCATGCTTCAGGATATCTCCCAGATGCAAGATGCCCCCACAGGCAACTGTGTCTGGTTTGAGAGTGCCAAGTGCCTCCTGCAAACTGACATCAGGAACCTGGCCTGGTGAGTTTTGTTTCTCAGGGGAAAGGGCATGGTTCGTGTCCAGGGCCCGGTGGCCCGGAGTGGCCGGCTGCCTGCTGAAATTCCGCATGCTTCAGGATATCTCCCAGATGCAAGGTGCCCCCACAGGCAACTGTGTCTGGTTTGAGAGTGCCAAGTGCCTCCTACAAACTGACATCAGGAACCTGGCCTGGTGAGTTTTATTTCTCAGGGGAAAGGCCATCGTTCGTGTCCAGGGCCCGGTGGCCCGGAGTGGCCGGCTGCCTGCTGAAATTCCGCATGGTTCAGGATATCTCCCAGATGCAAGGAGCACCCACAGGCAACTGTGTCTGGTTTGAGAGTGCCAAGTGCCTCCTGCAAACTGACATCAGGAACCTGGCCTGGTGAGTTTTGTTTCTCAGGGCAAAGGGCATAGTTTGTGTCCAGGGCCCGGTGGCCCGGAGTGGCCGGCTGCCTGCTGAAATTCCGCATGCTTCAGGATATCTCCCAGATGCAAGGTGCCCCCACAGGCAACTGTGTCTGGTTTGACAGTGCCAAGTGCCTCCTGCAAACTGACATCAGGAACCTGGCCTGGTGAGTTTTGTTTCTGAGGGGAAAGGGCATCGTTCGTGTCCAGGGCCCGGTGGCCCGGAGTGGCCGGCTGCCTGCTGAAATTCCGCACGGATCAAGATATCTCCCAGATGCAAGGTGCCCCCACAGGCAACTGTGTCTGGTTTGACAGTGCCACGTGCCTCCTGCAAACTGACATCAGGAACCTGGCCTGGTGAGTTTTGTTTGTCAGGGGAAAGGGCATGGTTCGTGTCCAGGGCCCGGTGGCCCGGAGTGGCCGGCTGCCTGCTGAAATTCCGCATGGTTCAGGATATCTCCCAGATGCAAGGTGCCCCCACAGGCAACTGTGTCTGGTTTGAGAGTGCCAAGTGCCTCCTGCAAACTGACATCAGCAACCTGGCCTGGTGAGTTTTATTTCTCAGGGGAAAGGCCATCGTTCTTGTCCAGAGCCCGGTGGCCCGGCGCGGCCGGCTGCCTGCTGAAATTCCGCATGCTTCAGGATATCTCCCAGATGCAAGGAGCACCCACAGGCAACTGTGTCTGGTTTGAGAGTGCCAAGTGCCTCCTGCAAACTGACATCAGGAACCTGGCCTGGTGAGTTTTGTTTCTCAGGGGAAAGGGCATCGTTCGTGTCCAGGGCCCGGTGGCCCGGAGTGGCCGGCTGCCTGCTGAAATTCCGCATGGTTCAGGATATCTCCCAGACGCAAGGTGCCCCCACAGGCAACTGTGTCTGGTTTGACAGTGCCAAGTGCCTCCTGCAAACTGACATCAGGAACCTGGCCTGGTGAGTTTTGTTTGTCAGGGGAAAGGGCATCGTTCGTGTCCAGGGCCCGGTGGCCCGGAGTGGCCGACTGCCTGCTGAAATTCCGCATGCTTCAGGATATCTCCCAGATGCAAGATGCCCCCACAGGCAACTGTGTCTGGTTTGAGAGTGCCAAGTGCCTCCTGCAAACTGACATCAGGAACCTGGCCTGGTGAGTTTTGTTTCTCAGGGGAAAGGGCATCGTTCGTGTCCAGGGCCCGGTGGCCCGGAGTGGCCGGCTGCCTGCTGAAATTCCGCATGCTTCAGGATATCTCCCAGATGCAAGGTGCCCCCACAGGCAACTGTGTCTGGTTTGAGAGTGCCAAGTGCCTCCTGCAAACTGACATCAGGAACCTGGCCTGGTGAGTTTTGTTTGTCAGGGGAAAGGCCATCGTTCGTGTCCAGGGCCCGGTGGCCCGGAGTGGCCGGCTGCCTGCTGAAATTCCGCATGGTTCAGGATATCTCCCAGATGCAAGGAGCACCCACAGGCAACTGTGTCTGGTTTGAGAGTGCCAAGTGCCTCCTGCAAACTGACATCAGGAACCTGGCCTGGTGAGTTTTGTTTCTCAGGGCAAAGGGCATCGTTTGTGTCCAGGGCCCGGTGGCCCGGAGTGGCCGGCTGCCTCCTGAAATTCCGCATGCTTCAGGATATCTCCCAGATGCAAGGTGCCCCCACAGGCAACTGTGTCTGGTTTGAGAGTGCCAAGTGCCTCCTGCAAACTGACATCAGGAACCTGGCCTGGTGAGTTTTGTTTCTGAGGGGAAAGGGCATCGTTCGTGTCCAGGGCCCGGTGGCCCGGAGTGGCCGGCTGCCTGCTGAAATTCCGCACGGATCAAGATATCTCCCAGATGCAAGGTGCCCCCACAGGCAACTGTGTCTGGTTTGACAGTGCCACGTGCCTCCTGCAAACTGACATCAGGAACCTGGCCTGGTGAGTTTTGTTTGTCAGGGGAAAGGGCATCGTTCGTGTCCAGGGCCCGGTGGCCCGGAGTGGCCGGCTGCCTGCTGAAATTCCGCATGGTTCAGGATATCTCCCAGATGCAAGGTGCCCCCACAGGCAACTGTGTCTGGTTTGAGAGTGCCAAGTGCCTCCTGCAAACTGACATCAGGAACCTGGCCTGGTGAGTTTTATTTCTCAGGGGAAAGGCCATCGTTCTTGTCCAGAGCCCGGTGGCCCGGAGCGGCCGGCTGCCTGCTGAAATTCCGCATGCTTCAGGATATCTCCCAGATGCAAGGAGCACCCACAGGCAACTGTGTCTGGTTTGAGAGTGCCAAGTGCCTCCTGCAAACTGACATCAGGAACCTGGCCTGGTGAGTTTTGTTTCTCAGGGGAAAGGGCCTGGTTCGTGTCCAGGGCCCGGTGGCCCGGAGTGGCCGGCTGCCTGCTGAAATTCCGCATGGTTCAGGATATCTCCCAGACGCAAGGTGCCCCCACAGGCAACTGTGTCTGGTTTGACAGTGCCAAGTGCCTCCTGCAAACTGACATCAGCAACCTGGCCTGGTGAGTTTTGTTTCTCAGGGGAAAGGGCATCGTTCGTGTCCAGGGCCCGGTGGCCCGGAGTGGCTGGCTGCCTGCTGAAATTCCGCATGGTTCAGGATATCTCCCAGACGCAAGGTGCCCCCACAGGCAACTGTGTCTGGTTTGAGAGTGCCAAGTGCCTCCTGCAAACTGACATCAGGAACCTGGCCTGGTGAGTTTTGTTTCTCAGGGGAAAGGGCATCGTTTGTGTCCAGGGCCCGGTGGCCCGGAGTGGCCGGCTGCCTGCTGAAATTCCGCATGCTTCAGGATATCTCCCAGATGCAAGGTGCCCCCACAGGCAACTGTGTCTGGTTTGAGAGTGCCAAGTGCCTCCTGCAAACTGACATCAGGAACCTGGCCTGGTGAGTTTTGTTTCTCAGGGGAAAGGGCATGGTTCGTGTCCAGGGCCCGGTGGCCCGGAGTGGCCGGCTGCCTGCTGAAATTCCGCATGGTTCAGGATATCTCCCAGATGCAAGGTGCCCCCACAGGCAACTGTGTCTGGTTTGACAGTGCCAAGTGCCTCCTGCAAACTGACATCAGGAACCTGGCCTGGTGAGTTTTGTTTCTCAGGGGAAAGGGCATCCTTCGTGTCCAGGGCCCGGTGGCCCGGAGTGGCCGGCTGCCTGCTGAAATTCCGCATGGTTCAGGATATCTCCCAGATGCAAGGTGCCCCCACAGGCAATTGTGTCTGGTTTGAGAGTGCCAAGTGCCTCCTGCAAACTGACATCAGGAACCTGGCCTGGTGAGTTTTGTTTCTCAGGGGAAAGGGCATGGTTCGTGTCCAGGGCCCGGTGGCCGGGCGTGGCCGGCTGCCTGCTGAAATTCCGCATGGTTCAGAATATCTCCCAGATGCAAGGTGCCCCCACAGGCAACTGTGTCTGGTTTGACAGTGCCAAGTGCCTCCTGCAAACTGACATCAGGAACCTGGCCTGGTGAGTTTTGTTTCTCAGGGGAAAGGGCATCGTTCGTGTCCAGGGCCCGGTGGCCCGGAGTGGCCGGCTGCCTGCTGAAATTCCGCACGGATCAAGATATCTCCCAGATGCAAGGTGCCCCCACAGGCAACTGTGTCTGGTTTGACAGTGCCACGTGCCTCCTGCAAACTGACATCAGGAACCTGGCCTGGTGAGTTTTGTTTCTCAGGGGAAAGGGCATGGTTCGTGTCCAGGGCCCGGTGGCCCGGAGTGGCTAGCTGCCTGCTGAAATTCCGCATGGTTCAGGATATCTCCCAGATGCAAGGTGCCCCCACAGGCAACTGTGTCTGGTTTGAGAGTGCCAAGTGCCTCCTGCAAACTGACATCAGGAACCTGGCCTGGTGAGTTTTGTTTCGCAGGGGAAAGGGCATCGTTCGTGTCCAGGGCCCGGTGGCCCGGAGTGGCCGGCTGCCTGCTGAAATTCCGCATGCTTCAGGATATCTCCCAGATGCAAGGTGCCCCCACAGGCAACTGTGTCTGGTTTGAGAGTGCCAAGTGCCTCCTGCAAACTGACATCAGGAACCTGGCCTGGTGAGTTTTGTTTCTCAGGGGAAAGGGCATCGTTCGTGTCCAGGGCCCGGTGGCCCGGAGTGGCTGGCTGCCTGCTGAAATTCCGCATGGTTCAGGATATCTCCCAGATGCAAGGTGCCCCCACAGGCAACTGTGTCTGGTTTGAGAGTGCCAAGTGCCTCCTGCAAACTGACATCAGGAACCTGGCCTGGTGAGTTTTGTTTGTCAGGGGAAAGGGCATGGTTCGTGTCCAGGGCCCGGTGGCCCGGAGTGGCCGGCTGCCTGTTGAAATTCCGCATGCTTCAGGATATCTCCTAGATGCAAGGTGCCCCCACAGGCAACTGTGTCTGGTTTGAGAGTGCCAAATGCCTCCTGCAAACTGACATCAGGAACCTGGCCTGGTGAGTTTTGTTTCTCAGGGGAAAGGGCATGGTTCGTGTCCAGGGCCCGGTGGCCCGGAGTGGCCGGCTGCCTGCTGAAATTCCGCATGGTTCAGAATATCTCCCAGATGCAAGGTGCCCCCACAGGCAACTGTGTCTGGTTTGAGAGTGCCAAGTGCCTCCTGCAAACTGACATCAGGAACCTGGCCTGGTGAGTTTTGTTTGTCAGGGGAAAGGGCAAGGTTCGTGTCCAGGGCCCGGTGGCCCGGAGTGGCCGGCTGCCTGCTGAAATTCCGCATGCTTCAGGATATCTCCTAGATGCAAGGTGCCCCCACAGGCAACTGTGTCTGGTTTGACAGTACCAAGTGCCTCCTGCAAACTGACATCAGGAACCTGGCCTGGTGAGTTTTGTTTCTCAGGGGAAAGGGCATGGTTCGTGTCCAGGGCCCGGTGGCCGGGAGTGGCCGGCTGCCTGCTGAAATTCCGCATGGTTCAGAATATCTCCCAGATGCAAGGTGCCCCCACAGGCAACTGTGTCTGGTTTGAGAGTGCCAAGTGCCTCCTGCAAACTGACATCAGGAACCTGGCCTGGTGAGTTTTGTTTCTCAGGGCAAAGGCCATCGTTCGTGTCCAGGGCCCGGTGGCCCGGAGTGGCTGGCTGCCTGCTGAAATTCCGCATGGTTCAGGATATCTCCCAGATGCAAGGTGCCCCCACAGGCAACTGTGTCTGGTTTGAGAGTGCCAAGTGCCTCCTGCAAACTGACAGCAGGAACCTGGCCTGGTGAGTTTTTTTTGGCAGGGGAAAGGGCATCGTTCGTGTCCAGGGCCCGGTGGCCCGGAGTGGCCGGCTGCCTGCTGAAATTCCGCATGGTTCAGGATATCTCCCAGATGCAAGGTGCCCCCACAGGCAATTGTGTCTGGTTTGAGAGTGCCAAGTGCCTCCTGCAAACTGACATCAGGAACCTGGCCTGGTGAGTTTTGTTTGTCAGGGGAAAGGGCATGGTTCGTGTCCAGGGCCCGGTGGCCGGGAGTGGCCGGCCGCCTGCTGAAATTCCGCATGGTTCAGAATATCTCCCAGATGCAAGGTGCCCCCACAGGCAACTGTGTCTGGTTTGAGAGTGCCAAGTGCCTCCTGCAAACTGACATCAGAAACCTGGCCTGGTGAGTTTTATTTCTCGGGGGAAAGGGCATGGTTCGTGTCCAGGGCCCGGTGGCCCAGAGCGGCCGGCTCCCTGCTGAAATTCCGCATGGTTCAGGATATCTCCCAGATGCAAGGTGCCCCCACAGGCAACTGTGTCTGGTTTGAGAGTGCCAAGTGCCTCCTGCAAACTGACATCAGGAACCTGGCCTGGTGAGTTTTGTTTGTCAGGGGAAAGGGCATGGTTCGTGTCCAGGGCCCGGTGGCCCGGAGTGGCTGGCTGCCTGCTGAAATTCCGCATGCTTCAGGATATCTCCCAGACGCAAGGTGCCCCCACAGGCAACTGTGTCTGGTTTGAGAGTGCCAAGTGCCTCCTGCAAACTGACATCAGGAACCTGGCCTGGTGAGTTTTGTTTCGCAGGGGAAAGGGCATCGTTCGTGTCCAGGGCCCGGTGGCCCGGAGTGGCCGGCTGCCTGCTGAAATTCCGCATGCTTCAGGATATCTCCCAGATGCAAGGTGCCCCCACAGGCAACTGTGTCTGGTTTGAGAGTGCCAAGTGCCTCCTGCAAACTGACATCAGGAACCTGGCCTGGTGAGTTTTGTTTGTCAGGGGAAAGGGCATCGTTCGTGTCCAGGGCCCGGTGGCCCGGAGTGGCTGGCTGCCTGCTGAAATTCCGCATGGTTCAGGATATCTCCCAGATGCAAGGTGCCCCCACAGGCAACTGTGTCTGGTTTGAGAGTGCCAAGTGCCTCCTGCAAACTGACATCAGGAACCTGGCCTGGTGAGTTTTGTTTGTCAGGGGAAAGGGCATGGTTCGTGTCCAGGGCCCGGTGGCCCGGAGTGGCCGGCTGCCTGTTGAAATTCCGCATGCTTCAGGATATCTCCTAGATGCAAGGTGCCCCCACAGGCAACTGTGTCTGGTTTGAGAGTGCCAAATGCCTCCTGCAAACTGACATCAGGAACCTGGCCTGGTGAGTTTTGTTTCTCAGGAGAAAGGGCATGGTTCGTGTCCAGGGCCCGGTGGCCCGGAGTGGCCGGCTGCCTGCTGAAATTCCGCATGGTTCAGAATATCTCCCAGATGCAAGGTGCCCCCACAGGCAACTGTGTCTGGTTTGAGAGTGCCAAGTGCCTCCTGCAAACTGACATCAGGAACCTGGCCTGGTGAGTTTTGTTTGTCAGGGGAAAGGGCAAGGTTCGTGTCCAGGGCCCGGTGGCCCGGAGTGGCCGGCTGCCTGCTGAAATTCCGCATGCTTCAGGATATCTCCTAGATGCAAGGTGCCCCCACAGGCAACTGTGTCTGGTTTGACAGTGCCAAGTGCCTCCTGCAAACTGACATCAGGAACCTGGCCTGGTGAGTTTTGTTTGTCAGGGGAAAGGGCATGGTTCGTGTCCAGGGCCCGGTAGCCGGGAGTGGCCGGCTGCCTGCTGAAATTCCGCATGGTTCATAATATCTCCCAGATGCAAGGTGCCCCCACAGGCAACTGTGTCTGGTTTGAGAGTGCCAAGTGCCTCCTGCAAACTGACATCAGGAACCTGGCCTGGTGAGTTTTGTTTCTCAGGGCAAAGGCCATCGTTCGTGTCCAGGGCCCGGTGGCCCGGAGTGGCTGGCTGCCTGCTGAAATTCCGCATGGTTCAGGATATCTCCCAGATGCAAGGTGCCCCCACAGGCAACTGTGTCTGGTTTGAGAGTGCCAAGTGCCTCCTGCAAACTGACATCAGGAACCTGGCCTGGTGAGTTTTGTTTGTCAGGGGAAAGGGCATCGTTCGTGTCCAGGGCCCGGTGGCCCGGAGTGGCTGGCTGCCTGCTGAAATTCCGCATGGTTCAGGATATCTCCCAGATGCAAGGTGCCCCCACAGGCAACTGTGTCTGGTTTGAGAGTGCCAAGTGCCTCCTGCAAACTGACATCAGGAACCTGGCCTGGTGAGTTTTGTTTGTCAGGGGAAAGGGCATGGTTCGTGTCCAGGGCCCGGTGGCCCGGAGTGGCCGGCTGCCTGTTGAAATTCCGCATGCTTCAGGATATCTCCTAGATGCAAGGTGCCCCCACAGGCAACTGTGTCTGGTTTGAGAGTGCCAAATGCCTCCTGCAAACTGACATCAGGAACCTGGCCTGGTGAGTTTTGTTTCTCAGGGGAAAGGGCATGGTTCGTGTCCAGGGCCCGGTGGCCCGGAGTGGCCGGCTGCCTGCTGAAATTCCGCATGGTTCAGAATATCTCCCAGATGCAAGGTGCCCCCACAGGCAACTGTGTCTGGTTTGAGAGTGCCAAGTGCCTCCTGCAAACTGACATCAGGAACCTGGCCTGGTGAGTTTTGTTTGTCAGGGGAAAGGGCAAGGTTCGTGTCCAGGGCCCGGTGGCCCGGAGTGGCCGGCTGCCTGCTGAAATTCCGCATGCTTCAGGATATCTCCTAGATGCAAGGTGCCCCCACAGGCAACTGTGTCTGGTTTGACAGTACCAAGTGCCTCCTGCAAACTGACATCAGGAACCTGGCCTGGTGAGTTTTGTTTCTCAGGGGAAAGGGCATGGTTCGTGTCCAGGGCCCGGTGGCCGGGAGTGGCCGGCTGCCTGCTGAAATTCCGCATGGTTCAGAATATCTCCCAGATGCAAGGTGCCCCCACAGGCAACTGTGTCTGGTTTGAGAGTGCCAAGTGCCTCCTGCAAACTGACATCAGGAACCTGGCCTGGTGAGTTTTGTTTCTCAGGGCAAAGGCCATCGTTCGTGTCCAGGGCCCGGTGGCCCGGAGTGGCTGGCTGCCTGCTGAAATTCCGCATGGTTCAGGATATCTCCCAGATGCAAGGTGCCCCCACAGGCAACTGTGTCTGGTTTGAGAGTGCCAAGTGCCTCCTGCAAACTGACAGCAGGAACCTGGCCTGGTGAGTTTTTTTTGGCAGGGGAAAGGGCATCGTTCGTGTCCAGGGCCCGGTGGCCCGGAGTGGCCGGCTGCCTGCTGAAATTCCGCATGCTTCAGGATATCTCCCAGATGCAAGGTGCCCCCACAGGCAACTGTGTCTGGTTTGAGAGTGCCAAGTGCCTCCTGCAAACTGACATCAGGAACCTGGCCTGGTGAGTTTTGTTTCTCTGGGGAAAGGGCATCGTTCGTGTCCAGGGCCTGGTGGCCCGGAGTGGCCGGCTGCCTGCTGAAATTCCGCATGGTTCAGGATATCTCCTAGATGCAAGGTGCCCCCACAGGCAATTGTGTCTGGTTTGAGAGTGCCAAGTGCCTCCTGCAAACTGACATCAGGAACCTGGCCTGGTGAGTTTTGTTTGTCAGGGGAAAGGGCATGGTTCGTGTCCAGGGCCCGGTGGCCGGGAGTGGCCGGCTGCCTGCTGAAATTCCGCATGGTTCAGAATATCTCCCAGATGCAAGGTGCCCCCACAGGCAACTGTGTCTGGTTTGAGAGTGCCAAGTGCCTCCTGCAAACTGACATCAGAAACCTGGCCTGGTGAGTTTTATTTCTCAGGGGAAAGGGCATGGTTCGTGTCCAGGGCCCGGTGGCCCGGAGTGGCCGGCTGCCTGCTGAAATTCCGCATGGTTCAGGATATCTCCCAGATGCAAGGAGCACCCACAGGCAACTGTGTCTGGTTTGACAGTGCCAAGTGCCTCCTGCAAACTGACATCAGGAACCTGGCCTGGTGAGTTTTGTTTCTCAGGGGAAAGGGCATCGTTCGTGTCCAGGGCCCGGTGGCCCAGAGCGGCCGGCTCCCTGCTGAAATTCCGCATGGTTCAGGATATCTCCCAGATGCAAGGTGCCCCCACAGGCAACTGTGTCTGGTTTGAGAGTGCCAAGTGCCTCCTGCAAACTGACATCAGGAACCTGGCCTGGTGAGTTTTGTTTCTCAGGGGAAAGGGCATGGTTCGTGTCCAGGGCCCGGTGGCCCGGAGTGGCTGGCTGCCTGCTGAAATTCCGCATGCTTCAGGATATCTCCCAGACGCAAGGTGCCCCCACAGGCAACTGTGTCTGGTTTGAGAGTGCCAAGTGCCTCCTGCAAACTGACATCAGGAACCTGGCCTGGTGAGTTTTGTTTCGCAGGGGAAAGGGCATCGTTCGTGTCCAGGGCCCGGTGGCCCGGAGTGGCCGGCTGCCTGCTGAAATTCCGCATGCTTCAGGATATCTCCCAGATGCAAGGTGCCCCCACAGGCAACTGTGTCTGGTTTGAGAGTGCCAAGTGCCTCCTGCAAACTGACATCAGGAACCTGGCCTGGTGAGTTTTGTTTGTCAGGGGAAAGGGCATCGTTCGTGTCCAGGGCCCGGTGGCCCGGAGTGGCTGGCTGCCTGCTGAAATTCCGCATGGTTCAGGATATCTCCCAGATGCAAGGTGCCCCCACAGGCAACTGTGTCTGGTTTGAGAGTGCCAAGTGCCTCCTGCAAACTGACATCAGGAACCTGGCCTGGTGAGTTTTGTTTGTCAGGGGAAAGGGCATGGTTCGTGTCCAGGGCCCGGTGGCCCGGAGTGGCCGGCTGCCTGTTGAAATTCCGCATGCTTCAGGATATCTCCTAGATGCAAGGTGCCCCCACAGGCAACTGTGTCTGGTTTGAGAGTGCCAAATGCCTCCTGCAAACTGACATCAGGAACCTGGCCTGGTGAGTTTTGTTTCTCAGGAGAAAGGGCATGGTTCGTGTCCAGGGCCCGGTGGCCCGGAGTGGCCGGCTGCCTGCTGAAATTCCGCATGGTTCAGAATATCTCCCAGATGCAAGGTGCCCCCACAGGCAACTGTGTCTGGTTTGAGAGTGCCAAGTGCCTCCTGCAAACTGACATCAGGAACCTGGCCTGGTGAGTTTTGTTTGTCAGGGGAAAGGGCAAGGTTCGTGTCCAGGGCCCGGTGGCCCGGAGTGGCCGGCTGCCTGCTGAAATTCCGCATGCTTCAGGATATCTCCTAGATGCAAGGTGCCCCCACAGGCAACTGTGTCTGGTTTGACAGTGCCAAGTGCCTCCTGCAAACTGACATCAGGAACCTGGCCTGGTGAGTTTTGTTTGTCAGGGGAAAGGGCATGGTTCGTGTCCAGGGCCCGGTGGCCGGGAGTGGCCGGCTGCCTGCTGAAATTCCGCATGGTTCATAATACCTCCCAGATGCAAGGTGCCCCCACAGGCAACTGTGTCTGGTTTGAGAGTGCCAAGTGCCTCCTGCAAACTGACAGCAGGAACCTGGCCTGGTGAGTTTTGTTTGTCAGGGGAAAGGGCATGGTTCGTGTCCAGGGCCCGGTGGCCCGGAGTGGCCGGCTGCCTGCTGAAATTCCGCATGCTTCAGGATATCTCCCAGATGCAAGGTGCCCCCACAGGCAACTGTGTCTGGTTTGAGAGTGCCAAGTGCCTCCTGCAAACTGACATCAGGAACCTGGCCTGGTGAGTTTTGTTTCTCTGGGGAAAGGGCATCGTTCGTGTCCAGGGCCTGGTGGCCCGGAGTGGCCGGCTGCCTGCTGAAATTCCGCATGGTTCAGGATATCTCCCAGATGCAAGGTGCCCCCACAGGCAATTGTGTCTGGTTTGAGAGTGCCAAGTGCCTCCTGCAAACTGACATCAGGAACCTGGCCTGGTGAGTTTTGTTTGTCAGGGGAAAGGGCATGGTTCGTGTCCAGGGCCCGGTGGCCCGGAGTGGCCGGCTGCCTGCTGAAATTCCGCATGCTTCAGGATATCTCCCAGATGCAAGGTGCCCCCACAGGCAACTGTGTCTGGTTTGAGAGTGCCAAGTGCCTCCTGCAAACTGACATCAGAAACCTGGCCTGGTGAGTTTTATTTCTCAGGGGAAAGGGCATGGTTCGTGTCCAGGGCCCGGTGGCCCGGAGTGGCCGGCTGCCTGCTGAAATTCCGCATGGTTCAGGATATCTCCCAGATGCAAGGAGCACCCACAGGCAACTGTGTCTGGTTTGACAGTGCCAAGTGCCTCCTGCAAACTGACATCAGGAACCTGGCCTGGTGAGTTTTGTTTCTCAGGGGAAAGGGCATCGTTCGTGTCCAGGGCCCGGTGGCCCAGAGCGGCCGGCTCCCTGCTGAAATTCCGCATGGTTCAGGATATCCCCCAGATGCAAGGTGCCCCCACAGGCAACTGTGTCTGGTTTGAGAGTGCCAAGTGCCTCCTGCAAACTGACATCAGGAACCTGGCCTGGTGAGTTTTGTTTCTCAGGGGAAAGGGCATCGTTCGTGTCCAGGGCCCGGTGGCCCGGAGTGGCTGGCTGCCTGCTGAAATTCCGCATGGTTCAGGATATCTCCCAGACGCAAGGTGCCCCCACAGGCAACTGTGTCTGGTTTGAGAGTGCCAAGTGCCTCCTGCAAACTGACATCAGGAACCTGGCCTGGTGAGTTTTGTTTCTCAGGGGAAAGGGCATCGTTTGTGTCCAGGGCCCGGTGGCCCGGAGTGGCCGGCTGCCTGCTGAAATTCCGCATGCTTCAGGATATCTCCCAGATGCAAGGTGCCCCCACAGGCAACTGTGTCTGGTTTGACAGTGCCACGTGCCTCCTGCAAACTGACATCAGGAACCTGGCCTGGTGAGTTTTGTTTCTCAGGGGAAAGGCCATCGTTCGTGTCCAGGGCCCGGTGGCCCGGAGTGGCCGGCTGCCTGCTGAAATTCCGCATGCTTCAGGATATCTCCCAGATGCAAGGTGCCCCCACAGGCAACTGTGTCTGGTTTGAGAGTGCCAAGTGCCTCTTGCAAACTGACATCAGGAACCTGGCCTGGTGAGTTTTGTTTCTCAGGGCAAAGGCCATCGTTCGTGTCCAGGGCCCGGTGGCCCGGAGTGGCTGGCTGCCTGCTGAAATTCCGCATGGTTCAGGATATCTCCCAGATGCAAGGTGCCCCCACAGGCAACTGTGTCTGGTTTGAGAGTGCCAAGTGCCTCCTGCAAACTGACATCAGGAACCTGGCCTGGTGAGTTTTGTTTGTCAGGGGAAAGGGCATGGTTTGTGTCCAGGGCCCGGTGGCCCGGAGTGGCCGGCTGCCTGCTGAAATTCCGCATGCTTCAGGATATCTCCCAGATGCAAGGTGCCCCCACAGGCAACTGTGTCTGGTTTGAGAGTGCCAAGTGCCTCCTGCAAACTGACATCAGGAACCTGGCCTGGTGAGTTTTGTTTCTCAGGGGAAAGGGCATCGTTCGTGTCCAGGGCCTGGTGGCCCGGAGTGGCCGGCTGCCTGCTGAAATTCCGCATGGTTCAGGATATCTCCCAGATGCAAGGTGCCCCCACAGGCAACTGTGTCTGGTTTGACAGTGCCAAGTGCCTCCTGTAAACTGACATCAGGAACCTGGCCTGGTGAGTTTTGTTTCTCAGGGGAAAGGGCATCGTTCGTGTCCAGGGCCCGGTGGCCCGGAGTGGCCGGCTGCCTGCTGAAATTCCACATGGTTCAGGATATCTCCCAGATGCAAGGTGCCCCCACAGGCAATTGTGTCTGGTTTGAGAGTGCCAAGTGCCTCCTGCAAACTGACATCAGGAACCTGGCCTGGTGAGTTTTGTTTGTCAGGGGAAAGGGCATCGTTCGTGTCCAGGGCCCGGTGGCCCGGAGTGGCCGGCTGCCTGCTGAAATTCCGCATGCTTCAGGATATCTCCCAGATGCAAGGTGCCCCCACAGGCAACTGTGTCTGGTTTGAGAGTGCCAAGTGCCTCCTGCAAACTGACATCAGGAACCTGGCCTGGTGAGTTTTGTTTCTCAGGGGAAAGGGCATCGTTCGTGTCCAGGGCCCGGTGGCCCGGAGTGGCCGGCTGCCTGCTGAAATTCCGCATGCTTCAGGATATCTCCCAGATGCAAGGTGCCCCCACAGGCAACTGTGTCTGGTTTGAGAGTGCCAAGTGCCTCTTGCAAACTGACATCAGGAACCTGGCCTGGTGAGTTTTGTTTCTCAGGGCAAAGGCCATCGTTCGTGTCCAGGGCCCGGTGGCCCGGAGTGGCCGGCTGCCTGCTGAAATTCCGCATGCTTCAGGATATCTCCCAGATGCAAGGTGCCCCCACAGGCAACTGTGTCTGGTTTGAGAGTGCCAAGTGCCTCCTGCAAACTGACATCAGGAACCTGGCCTGGTGAGTTTTGTTTCTCAGGGGAAAGGGCATGGTTCGTGTCCAGGGCCCGGTGGCCCGGAGTGGCCGGCTGCCTGCTGAAATTCCGCATGGTTCAGGATATCTCCCAGATGCAAGGAGCACCCACAGGCAACTGTGTCTGGTTTGACAGTGCCAAGTGCCTCCTGCAAACTGACATCAGGAACCTGGCCTGGTGAGTTTTGTTTCTCAGGGGAAAGGGCATCGTTCGTGTCCAGGGCCCGGTGGCCCAGAGCGGCCGGCTGCCTGCTGAAATTCCGCATGGTTCAGGATATCTCCCAGATGCAAGGTGCCCCCACAGGCAACTGTGTCTGGTTTGAGAGTGCCAAGTGCCTCCTGCAAACTGACATCAGGAACCTGGCCTGGTGAGTTTTGTTTCTCAGGGGAAAGGGCATGGTTCGTGTCCAGGGCCCGGTGGCCCGGAGTGGCCGGCTGCCTGCTGAAATTCCGCATGCTTCAGGATATCTCCCAGATGCAAGGTGCCCCCACAGGCAACTGTGTCTGGTTTGAGAGTGCCAAGTGCCTCCTGCAAACTGACATCAGGAACCTGGCCTGGTGAGTTTTGTTTCTCAGGGGAAAGGGCATCGTTCGTGTCCAGGGCCTGGTGGCCCGGAGTGGCCGGCTGCCTGCTGAAATTCCGCATGGTTCAGGATATCTCCCAGATGCAAGGTGCCCCCACAGGCAACTGTGTCTGGTTTGACAGTGCCAAGTGCCTCCTGTAAACTGACATCAGGAACCTGGCCTGGTGAGTTTTGTTTCTCAGGGGAAAGGGCATCGTTCGTGTCCAGGGCCCGGTGGCCCGGAGTGGCCGGCTGCCTGCTGAAATTCCGCATGGTTCAGGATATCTCCCAGATGCAAGGTGCCCCCACAGGCAATTGTGTCTGGTTTGAGAGTGCCAAGTGCCTCCTGCAAACTGACATCAGGAACCTGGCCTGGTGAGTTTTGTTTCTCAGGGGAAAGGGCATGGTTCGTGTCCAGGGCCCGGTGGCCGGGAGTGGCCGGCTGCCTGCTGAAATTCCGCATGGTTCAGAATATCTCCCAGATGCAAGGTGCCCCCACAGGCAACTGTGTCTGGTTTGAGAGTGCCAAGTGCCTCCTGCAAACTGACATCAGGAACCTGGCCTGGTGAGTTTTGTTTCTCAGGGGAAAGGGCATCGTTCGTGTCCAGGGCCCGGTGGCCCGGAGTGGCCGGCTGCCTGCTGAAATTCCGCATGCTTCAGAATATCTCCCAGATGCAAGGTGCCCCCACAGGCAACTGTGTCTGGTTTGAGAGTGCCACGTGCCTCCTGCAAACTGACATCAGGAACCTGGCCTGGTGAGTTTTGTTTCTCAGGGGAAAGGGCATGGTTCGTGTCCAGGGCCCGGTGGCCCGGAGTGGCCGGCTGCCTGCTGAAATTCCGCATGCTTCAGGATATCTCCCAGATGCAAGGTGCCCCCACAGGCAACTGTGTCTGGTTTGAGAGTGCCAAGTGCCTCTTGCAAACTGACATCAGGAACCTGGCCTGGTGAGTTTTGTTTCTCAGGGCAAAGGCCATCGTTCGTGTCCAGGGCCCGGTGGCCCGGAGTGGCCGGCTGCCTGCTGAAATTCCGCATGGTTCAGGATATCTCCCAGATGCAAGGTGCCCCCACAGGCAACTGTGTCTGGTTTGAGAGTGCCAAGTGCCTCCTGCAAACTGACATCAGGAACCTGGCCTGGTGAGTTTTGTTTCTCAGGGGAAAGGGCATCGTTCGTGTCCAGGGCCCGGTGGCCCGGAGTGGCCGGCTGCCTGCTGAAATTCCGCATGGTTCAGGATATCTCCCAGATGCAAGGTGCCCCCACAGGCAATTGTGTCTGGTTTGAGAGTGCCAAGTGCCTCCTGCAAACTGACATCAGGAACCTGGCCTGGTGAGTTTTGTTTGTCAGGGGAAAGGGCATGGTTCGTGTCCAGGGCCCGGTGGCCCGGAGTGGCCGGCTGCCTGCTGAAATTCCGCATGCTTCAGGATATCTCCTAGATGCAAGGTGCCCCCACAGGCAACTGTGTCTGGTTTGAGAGTGCCAAGTGCCTCCTGCAAACTGACATCAGGAACCTGGCCTGGTGAGTTTTGTTTCTCAGGGGAAAGGGCATGGTTCGTGTCCAGGGCCCGGTGGCCGGGAGTGGCCGGCTGGCTGCTGAAATTCCGCATGGTTCAGAATATCTCCCAGATGCAAGGTGCCCCCACAGGCAACTGTGTCTGGTTTGACAGTGCCAAGTGCCTCCTGCAAACTGACATCAGGAACCTGGCCTGGTGAGTTTTGTTTCTCAGGGGAAAGGGCATGGTTCGTGTCCAGGGCCCGGTGGCCCGGAGTGGCCGACTGCCTGCTGAAATTCCGCATGCTTCAGGATATCTCCTAGATGCAAGGTGCCCCCACAGGCAACTGTGTCTGGTTTGACAGTGCCAAGTGCCTCCTGCAAACTGACATCAGGAACCTGGCCTGGTGAGTTTTGTTTCTCAGGGGAAAGGGCATGGTTCGTGTCCAGGGCCCGGTGGCCCGGAGTGGCCGGCTGCCTGCTGAAATTCCGCATGGTTCAGAATATCTCCCAGATGCAAGGTGCCCCCACAGGCAACTGTGTCTGGTTTGAGAGTGCCAAGTGCCTCCTGCAAACTGACATCAGGAACCTGGCCTGGTGAGTTTTGTTTCTCAGGGGAAAGGGCATCGTTCGTGTCCAGGGCCCGGTGGCCCGGAGTGGCCGGCTGCCTGCTGAAATTCCGCATGCTTCAGGATATCTCCCAGATGCAAGGTGCCCCCACAGGCAACTGTGTCTGGTTTGACCGTGCCAAGTGCCTCCTGCAAACTGACATCAGGAACCTGGCCTGGTGAGTTTTGTTTCTCAGGGGAAAGGGCATCGTTCGTGTCCAGGGCCCGGTGGCCCAGAGCGGCCGGCTCCCTGCTGAAATTCCGCATGGTTCAGGATATCTCCCAGATGCAAGGTGCCCCCACAGGCAACTGTGTCTGGTTTGAGAGTGCCAAGTGCCTCCTGCAAACTGACATCAGGAACCTGGCCTGGTGAGTTTTGTTTCTCAGGGGAAAGGGCATCGTTCGTGTCCAGGGCCCGGTGGCCCGGAGTGGCTGGCTGCCTGCTGAAATTCCGCATGCTTCAGGATATTTCCCAGACGCAAGGTGCCCCCACAGGCAACTGTGTCTGGTTTGAGAGTGCCAAGTGCCTCCTGCAAACTGACATCAGGAACCTGGCCTGGTGAGTTTTGTTTCTCAGGGGAAAGGGCATCGTTCGTGTCCAGGGCCCGGTGGCCCGGAGTGGCCGGCTGCCTGCTGAAATTCCGCATGCTTCAGGATATCTCCCAGATGCAAGGTGCCCCCACAGGCAACTGTGTCTGGTTTGAGAGTGCCAAGTGCCTCCTGCAAACTGACATCAGGAACCTGGCCTGGTGAGTTTTGTTTCTCAGGGGAAAGGGCATCGTTCGTGTCCAGGGCCCGGTGGCCCGGAGTGGCCGATTGCCTCCTGAAATTCCGCATGCTTCAGGATATCTCCCAGATGCAAGATGCCCCCACAGGCAACTGTGTCTGGTTTGAGAGTGCCAAGTGCCTCCTGCAAACTGACATCAGGAACCTGGCCTGGTGAGTTTTGTTTCTCAGGGGAAAGGGCATCGTTCGTGTCCAGGGCCCGGTGGCCCGGAGTGGCCGGCTGCCTGCTGAAATTCCGCATGCTTCAGGATATCTCCCAGATGCAAGGTGCCCCCACAGGCAACTGTGTCTGGTTTGAGAGTGCCAAGTGCCTCCTGCAAACTCACATCAGGAACCTGGCCTGGTGAGTTTTATTTCTCAGGGGAAAGGGCATGGTTCGTGTCCAGGGCCCGGTGGCCCGGAGTGGCCGGCTGCCTGCTGAAATTCCGCATGGTTCAGGATATCTCCCAGATGCAAGGAGCACCCACAGGCAACTGTGTCTGGTTTGAGAGTGCCAAGTGCCTCCTGCAAACTGACATCAGGAACCTGGCCTGGTGAGTTTTGTTTCTCAGGGCAAAGGGCATCGTTTGTGTCCAGGGCCCGGTGGCCCGGAGTGGCCGGCTGCCTCCTGAAATTCCGCATGCTTCAGGATATCTCCCAGATGCAAGGTGCCCCCACAGGCAACTGTGTCTGGTTTGAGAGTGCCAAGTGCCTCCTGCAAACTGACATCAGGAACCTGGCCTGGTGAGTTTTGTTTCTGAGGGGAAAGGGCATCGTTCGTGTCCAGGGCCCGGTGGCCCGGAGTGGCCGGCTGCCTGCTGAAATTCCGCACGGATCAAGATATCTCCCAGATGCAAGGTGCCCCCACAGGCAACTGTGTCTGGTTTGACAGTGCCACGTGCCTCCTGCAAACTGACATCAGGAACCTGGCCTGGTGAGTTTTGTTTGTCAGGGGAAAGGGCATCGTTCGTGTCCAGGGCCCGGTGGCCCGGAGTGGCCGGCTGCCTGCTGAAATTCCGCATGGTTCAGGATATCTCCCAGATGCAAGGTGCCCCCACAGGCAACTGTGTCTGGTTTGAGAGTGCCAAGTGCCTCCTGCAAACTGACATCAGGAACCTGGCCTGGTGAGTTTTATTTCTCAGGGGAAAGGCCATCGTTCTTGTCCAGAGCCCGGTGGCCCGGAGCGGCCGGCTGCCTGCTGAAATTCCGCATGCTTCAGGATATCTCCCAGATGCAAGGAGCACCCACAGGCAACTGTGTCTGGTTTGAGAGTGCCAAGTGCCTCCTGCAAACTGACATCAGGAACCTGGCCTGGTGAGTTTTGTTTCTCAGGGGAAAGGGCCTGGTTCGTGTCCAGGGCCCGGTGGCCCGGAGTGGCCGGCTGCCTGCTGAAATTCCGCATGGTTCAGGATATCTCCCAGACGCAAGGTGCCCCCACAGGCAACTGTGTCTGGTTTGACAGTGCCAAGTGCCTCCTGCAAACTGACATCAGCAACCTGGCCTGGTGAGTTTTGTTTCTCAGGGGAAAGGGCCTCGTTCGTGTCCAGGGCCCGGTGGCCTGGAGTGGCCGGCTGCCTGCTGAAATTCCGCATGCTTCAGGATATCTCCCAGATGCAAGGAGCCCCCACAGGCAACTGTGTCTGGTTTGAGAGTGCCAAGTGCCTCCTGCAAACTGACATCAGGAACCTGGCCTGGTGAGTTTTGTTTGTCAGGGGAAAGGGCAGGGTTCGTGTCCAGGGCCCGGTGGCCGGGAGTGGCCGGCTGCCTGCTGAAATTCCGCATGGTTCAGGATATCTCCCAGACGAAAGGTGCCCCCACAGGCAACTGTGTCTGGTTTGACAGTGCCAAGTGCCTCCTGCAAACTGACATCAGGAACCTGGCCTGGTGAGTTTTGTTTCTCAGGGCAAAGGGCATGGTTCGTCTCCAGGGCCCGGTGGCCCGGAGTGGCCGGCTGCCTGCTGAAATTCCGCATGCTTCAGGATATCTCCCAGATGCAAGGTGCCCCCACAGGCAACTGTGTCTGGTTTGAGAGTGCCAAGTGCCTCCTGCAAACTGACATCAGGAACCTGGCCTGGTGAGTTTTGTTTCTCAGGGGAAAGGGCATGGTTCGTGTCCAGGGCCCGGTGGCCCGGAGTGGCCGGCTGCCTGCTGAAATTCCGCATGCTTCAGGATATCTCCCAGATGCAAGGTGCCCCCACAGGCAACTGTGTCTGGTTTGAGAGTGCCAAGTGCCTCCTGCAAACTGACATCAGGAACCTGGCCTGGTGAGTTTTGTTTCTCAGGGGAAAGGGCATCGTTCGTGTCCAGGGCCCGGTGGCCCGGAGTGGCCGGCTGCCTGCTGAAATTCCGCATGCTTCAGGATATCTCCCAGATGCAAGGTGCCCCCACAGGCAACTGTGTCTGGTTTGAGAGTGCCAAGTGCCTCCTGCAAACTGACATCAGGAACCTGGCCTGGTGAGTTTTGTTTCTCAGGGGAAAGGGCATCGTTCGTGTCCAGGGCCCGGTGGCCCGGAGTGGCCGGCTGCCTGCTGAAATTCCGCATGCTTCAGGATATCTCCCAGATGCAAGGTGCCCCCACAGGCAACTGTGTCTGGTTTGACAGTGCCAAGTGCCTCCTGCAAACTGACATCAGGAACCTGGCCTGGTGAATTTTGTTTCTCAGGGGAAAGGGCATCGTTCGTGTCCAGGGCCCGGTGGCCCGGAGTGGCCGGCTGCCTGCTGAAATTCCGCATGCTTCAGGATATCTCCGAGATGCAAGGTGCCCCCACAGGCAACTGTGTCTGGTTTGAGAGTGCCAAGTGCCTCCTGCAAACTGACATCAGGAACCTGGCCTGGTGAGTTTTGTTTCTGAGGGGAAAGGGCATCGTTCGTGTCCAGGGCCCGGTGGCCCGGAGTGGCCGGCTGCCTGCTGAAATTCCGCACGGATCAAGATATCTCCCAGATGCAAGGTGCCCCCACAGGCAACTGTGTCTGGTTTGAGAGTGCCAAGTGCCTCCTGCAAACTGACATCAGGAACCTGGCCTGGTGAGTTTTGTTTCTCAGGGGAAAGGGCATCGTTCGTGTCCAGGGCCCGGTGGCCCGGAGTGGCTGGCTGCCTGCAGAAATTCCGCATGGTTCAGGATATCTCCCAGATGCAAGGTGCCCCCACAGGCAACTGTGTCTGGTTTGAGAGTGCCAAGTGCCTCCTGCAAACTGACATCAGGAACCTGGCCTGGTGAGTTTTGTTTCTCAGGGGAAAGGGCATCGTTCGTGTCCAGGGCCCGGTGGCCCGGAGTGGCCGGCTGCCTGCTGAAATTCCGCATGCTTCAGGATATCTCCCAGATGCAAGGTGCCCCCACAGGCAACTGTGTCTGGTTTGAGAGTGCCAAGTGCCTCCTGCAAACTGACATCAGGAACCTGGCCTGGTGAGTTTTGTTTCTCAGGGGAAAGGGCATCGTTCGTGTCCAGGGCCCGGTGGCCCGGAGTGGCCGGCTGCCTGCTGAAATTCCGCATGGTTCAGGATATCTCCCAGATGCAAGGTGCCCCCACAGGCAACTGTGTCTGGTTTGAGAGTGCCAAGTGCCTCCTGCAAACTGACATCAGGAACCTGGCCTGGTGAGTTTTGTTTGTCAGGGGAAAGGGCATGGTTCGTGTCCAGGGCCCGGTGGCCCGGAGTGGCCGGCTGCCTGCTGAAATTCCGCATGGTTCAGGATATCTCCTAGATGCAAGGTGCCCCCACAGGCAACTGTGTCTGGTTTGAGAGTGCCAAATGCCTCCTGCAAACTGACATCAGGAACCTGGCCTGGTGAGTTTTGTTTCTCAGGGGAAAGGGCATGGTTCGTGTCCAGGGCCCGGTGGCCCGGAGTGGCCGGCTGCCTGCTGAAATTCCGCATGGTTCAGAATATCTCCCAGATGCAAGGTGCCCCCACAGGCAACTGTGTCTGGTTTGAGAGTGCCAAGTGCCTCCTGCAAACTGACATCAGCAACCTGGCCTGGTGAGTTTTGTTTCTCAGGGGAAAGGGCATGGTTCGTGTCCAGGGCCCGGTGGCCCGGAGTGGCCGACTGCCTGCTGAAATTCCGCATGCTTCAGGATATCTCCTAGATGCAAGGTGCCCCCACAGGCAACTGTGTCTGGTTTGAGAGTGCCAAGTGCCTCCTGCAAACTGACATCAGGAACCTGGCCTGGTGAGTTTTGTTTCTCAGGGGAAAGGGCATGGTTCGTGTCCAGGGCCTGGTGGCCCGGGGCGGCCGGCTGCCTGCTGAAATTCCGCATGCTTCAGGATATCTCCCAGATGCAAGGTGCCCCCACAGGCAACTGTGTCTGGTTTGACAGTGCCAAGTGCCTCCTGCAAACTGACATCAGGAACCTGGCCTGGTGAGTTTTGTTTCTCAGGGGAAAGGGCATCGTTCGTGTCCAGGGCCCGGTGGCCCAGAGCGGCCGGCTCCCTGCTGAAATTCCGCATGGTTCAGGATATCTCCCAGATGCAAGGTGCCCCCACAGGCAACTGTGTCTGGTTTGAGAGTGCCAAGTGCCTCCTGCAAACTGACATCAGGAACCTGGCCTGGTGAGTTTTGTTTGTCAGGGGAAAGGGCATGGTTCGTCTCCAGGGCCCGGTGGCCCGGAGTGGCTGGCTGCCTGCTGAAATTCCGCATGGTTCAGGATATCTCCCAGACGCAAGTTGCCCCCACAGGCAACTGTGTCTGGTTTGAGAGTGCCAAGTGCCTCCTGCAAACTGACATCAGGAACCTGGCCTGGTGAGTTTTGTTTCTCAGGGGAAAGGGCATCGTTTGTGTCCAGGGCCCGGTGGCCCGGAGTGGCCGGCTGCCTGCTGAAATTCCGCATGCTTCAGGATATCTCCCAGATGCAAGGTGCCCCCACAGGCAACTGTGTCTGGTTTGACAGTGCCAAGTGCCTCCTGCAAACTGACATCAGGAACCTGGCCTGGTGAGTTTTGTTTCTCAGGGGAAAGGGCATGGTTCGTGTCCAGGGCCCGGTGGCCCGGAGTGGCCGGCTGCCTGCTGAAATTCCGCATGCTTCAGGATATCTCCCAGATGCAAGGTGCCCCCACAGGCAACTGTGTCTGGTTTGACAGTGCCACGTGCCTCCTGCAAACTGACATCAGGAACCTGGCCTGGTGAGTTTTGTTTCTCAGGGCAAAGGCCATCGTTCGTGTCCAGGGCCTGGTGGCCCGGAGTGGCCGGCTGCCTGCTGAAATTCCGCATGGTTCAGGATATCTCCCAGATGCAAGGTGCCCCCACAGGCAACTGTGTCTGGTTTGACAGTGCCAAGTGCCTCCTGCAAACTGACATCAGGAACCTGGCCTGGTGAGTTTTGTTTCTCAGGGGAAAGGCCATCGTTCGTGTCCAGGGCCCGGTGGCCCGGAGTGGCCGGCTGCCTGCTGAAATTCCGCATGGTTCAGGATATCTCCCAGATGCAAGGTGCCCCCACAGGCAATTGTGTCTGGTTTGAGAGTGCCAAGTGCCTCCTGCAAACTGACATCAGGAACCTGGCCTGGTGAGTTTTGTTTCTCAGGGGAAAGGGCATGGTTCGTGTCCAGGGCCCGGTGGCCGGGAGTGGCCGGCTGCCTGCTGAAATTCCGCATGGTTCAGAATATCTCCCAGATGCAAGGTGCCCCCACAGGCAACTGTGTCTGGTTTGACAGTGCCAAGTGCCTCCTGCAAACTGACATCAGGAACCTGGCCTGGTGAGTTTTGTTTCTCAGGGGAAAGGGCATCGTTCGTGTCCAGGGCCCGGTGGCCCGGAGTGGCCGGCTGCCTGCTGAAATTCCGCACGGATCAAGATATCTCCCAGATGCAAGGTGCCCCCACAGGCAACTGTGTCTGGTTTGACAGTGCCACGTGCCTCCTGCAAACTGACATCAGGAACCTGGCCTGGTGAGTTTTGTTTCTCAGGGGAAAGGGCATGGTTCGTGTCCAGGGCCCGGTGGCCCGGAGTGGCTAGCTGCCTGCTGAAATTCCGCATGGTTCAGGATATCTCCCAGATGCAAGGTGCCCCCACAGGCAACTGTGTCTGGTTTGAGAGTGCCAAGTGCCTCCTGCAAACTGACATCAGGAACCTGGCCTGGTGAGTTTTGTTTCGCAGGGGAAAGGGCATCGTTCGTGTCCAGGGCCCGGTGGCCCGGAGTGGCCGGCTGCCTGCTGAAATTCCGCATGCTTCAGGATATCTCCCAGATGCAAGGTGCCCCCACAGGCAACTGTGTCTGGTTTGAGAGTGCCAAGTGCCTCCTGCAAACTGACATCAGGAACCTGGCCTGGTGAGTTTTGTTTCTCAGGGGAAAGGGCATCGTTCGTGTCCAGGGCCCGGTGGCCCGGAGTGGCTGGCTGCCTGCTGAAATTCCGCATGCTTCAGGATATCTCCCAGATGCAAGGTGCCCCCACAGGCAACTGTGTCTGGTTTGAGAGTGCCAAGTGCCTCCTGCAAACTGACATCAGGAACCTGGCCTGGTGAGTTTTGTTTGTCAGGGGAAAGGGCATGGTTCGTGTCCAGGGCCCGGTGGCCCGGAGTGGCCGGCTGCCTGTTGAAATTCCGCATGCTTCAGGATATCTCCTAGATGCAAGGTGCCCCCACAGGCAACTGTGTCTGGTTTGAGAGTGCCAAATGCCTCCTGCAAACTGACATCAGGAACCTGGCCTGGTGAGTTTTGTTTCTCAGGGGAAAGGGCATGGTTCGTGTCCAGGGCCCTGTGGCCTGGAGTGGCCGGCTGCCTGCTGAAATTCCGCATGGTTCAGAATATCTCCCAGATGCAAGGTGCCCCCACAGGCAACTGTGTCTGGTTTGAGAGTGCCAAGTGCCTCCTGCAAACTGACATCAGGAACCTGGCCTGGTGAGTTTTGTTTGTCAGGGGAAAGGGCAAGGTTCGTGTCCAGGGCCCGGTGGCCCGGAGTGGCCGGCTGCCTGCTGAAATTCCGCATGCTTCAGGATATCTCCTAGATGCAAGGTGCCCCCACAGGCAACTGTGTCTGGTTTGACAGTGCCAAGTGCCTCCTGCAAACTGACATCAGGAACCTGGCCTGGTGAGTTTTGTTTCTCAGGGGAAAGGGCATGGTTCGTGTCCAGGGCCCGGTGGCCGGGAGTGGCCGGCTGCCTGCTGAAATTCCGCATGGTTCAGAATATCTCCCAGATGCAAGGTGCCCCCACAGGCAACTGTGTCTGGTTTGAGAGTGCCAAGTGCCTCCTGCAAACTGACATCAGGAACCTGGCCTGGTGAGTTTTGTTTCTCAGGGCAAAGGCCATCGTTCGTGTCCAGGGCCCGGTGGCCCGGAGTGGCTGGCTGCCTGCTGAAATTCCGCATGGTTCAGGATATCTCCCAGATGCAAGGTGCCCCCACAGGCAACTGTGTCTGGTTTGAGAGTGCCAAGTGCCTCCTGCAAACTGACAGCAGGAACCTGGCCTGGTGAGTTTTTTTTGTCAGGGGAAAGGGCATGGTTCGTGTCCAGGGCCCGGTGGCCCGGAGTGGCCGGCTGCCTGCTGAAATTCCGCATGCTTCAGGATATCTCCCAGATGCAAGGTGCCCCCACAGGCAACTGTGTCTGGTTTGAGAGTGCCAAGTGCCTCCTGCAAACTGACATCAGGAACCTGGCCTGGTGAGTTTTGTTTCTCTGGGGAAAGGGCATCGTTCGTGTCCAGGGCCTGGTGGCCCGGAGTGGCCGGCTGCCTGCTGAAATTCCGCATGGTTCAGGATATCTCCCAGATGCAAGGTGCCCCCACAGGCAATTGTGTCTGGTTTGAGAGTGCCAAGTGCCTCCTGCAAACTGACATCAGGAACCTGGCCTGGTGAGTTTTGTTTGTCAGGGGAAAGGGCATGGTTCGTGTCCAGGGCCCGGTGGCCGGGAGTGGCCGGCTGCCTGCTGAAATTCCGCATGGTTCAGAATATCTCCCAGATGCAAGGTGCCCCCACAGGCAACTGTGTCTGGTTTGAGAGTGCCAAGTGCCTCCTGCAAACTGACATCAGAAACCTGGCCTGGTGAGTTTTATTTCTCAGGGGAAAGGGCATGGTTCGTGTCCAGGGCCCGGTGGCCCGGAGTGGCCGGCTGCCTGCTGAAATTCCGCATGGTTCAGGATATCTCCCAGATGCAAGGAGCACCCACAGGCAACTGTGTCTGGTTTGACAGTGCCAAGTGCCTCCTGCAAACTGACATCAGGAACCTGGCCTGGTGAGTTTTGTTTCTCAGGGGAAAGGGCATCGTTCGTGTCCAGGGCCCGGTGGCCCAGAGCGGCCGGCTCCCTGCTGAAATTCCGCATGGTTCAGGATATCTCCCAGATGCAAGGTGCCCCCACAGGCAACTGTGTCTGGTTTGAGAGTGCCAAGTGCCTCCTGCAAACTGACATCAGGAACCTGGCCTGGTGAGTTTTGTTTCTCAGGGGAAAGGGCATGGTTCGTGTCCAGGGCCCGGTGGCCCGGAGTGGCTGGCTGCCTGCTGAAATTCCGCATGGTTCAGGATATCTCCCAGACGCAAGGTGCCCCCACAGGCAACTGTGTCTGGTTTGAGAGTGCCAAGTGCCTCCTGCAAACTGACATCAGGAACCTGGCCTGGTGAGTTTTGTTTCTCAGGGGAAAGGGCATCGTTCGTGTCCAGGGCCCGGTGGCCCGGAGTGGCCGGCTGCCTGCTGAAATTCCGCATGCTTCAGGATATCTCCCAGATGCAAGGTGCCCCCACAGGCAACTGTGTCTGGTTTGAGAGTGCCAAGTGCCTCCTGCAAACTGACATCAGGAACCTGGCCTGGTGAGTTTTGTTTGTCAGGGGAAAGGGCATCGTTCGTGTCCAGGGCCCGGTGGCCCGGAGTGGCTGGCTGCCTGCTGAAATTCCGCATGGTTCAGGATATCTCCCAGATGCAAGGTGCCCCCACAGGCAACTGTGTCTGGTTTGAGAGTGCCAAGTGCCTCCTGCAAACTGACATCAGGAACCTGGCCTGGTGAGTTTTGTTTGTCAGGGGAAAGGGCATGGTTCGTGTCCAGGGCCCGGTGGCCCGGAGTGGCCGGCTGCCTGTTGAAATTCCGCATGCTTCAGGATATCTCCTAGATGCAAGGTGCCCCCACAGGCAACTGTGTCTGGTTTGAGAGTGCCAAATGCCTCCTGCAAACTGACATCAGGAACCTGGCCTGGTGAGTTTTGTTTCTCAGGAGAAAGGGCATGGTTCGTGTCCAGGGCCCGGTGGCCCGGAGTGGCCGGCTGCCTGCTGAAATTCCGCATGGTTCAGAATATCTCCCAGATGCAAGGTGCCCCCACAGGCAACTGTGTCTGG
Source organism: Passer domesticus (assembly GCF_036417665.1). NCBI lineage: Eukaryota > Metazoa > Chordata > Aves > Passeriformes > Passeridae > Passer > Passer domesticus. The sequence continues at coordinate 4,348,915 of NC_087504.1, forward strand.
TTTGAGAGTGCCAAGTGCCTCCTGCAAACTGACATCAGGAACCTGGCCTGGTGAGTTTTGTTTGTCAGGGGAAAGGGCAAGGTTCGTGTCCAGGGCCCGGTGGCCCGGAGTGGCCGGCTGCCTGCTGAAATTCCGCATGCTTCAGGATATCTCCTAGATGCAAGGTGCCCCCACAGGCAACTGTGTCTGGTTTGAGAGTGCCAAGTGCCTCCTGCAAACTGACATCAGGAACCTGGCCTGGTGAGTTTTGTTTGTCAGGGGAAAGGGCATGGTTCGTGTCCAGGGCCCGGTGGCCGGGAGTGGCCGGCTGCCTGCTGAAATTCCGCATGGTTCATAATATCTCCCAGATGCAAGGTGCCCCCACAGGCAACTGTGTCTGGTTTGACAGTGCCAAGTGCCTCCTGCAAACTGACATCAGGAACCTGGCCTGGTGAGTTTTGTTTCTCAGGGCAAAGGCCATCGTTCGTGTCCAGGGCCCGGTGGCCCGGAGTGGCTGGCTGCCTGCTGAAATTCCGCATGGTTCAGGATATCTCCCAGATGCAAGGTGCCCCCACAGGCAACTGTGTCTGGTTTGAGAGTGCCAAGTGCCTCCTGCAAACTGACATCAGGAACCTGGCCTGGTGAGTTTTGTTTCGCAGGGGAAAGGGCATCGTTCGTGTCCAGGGCCCGGTGGCCCGGAGTGGCCGGCTGCCTGCTGAAATTCCGCATGCTTCAGGATATCTCCCAGATGCAAGGTGCCCCCACAGGCAACTGTGTCTGGTTTGAGAGTGCCAAGTGCCTCCTGCAAACTGACATCAGGAACCTGGCCTGGTGAGTTTTGTTTGTCAGGGGAAAGGGCATCGTTCGTGTCCAGGGCCCGGTGGCCCGGAGTGGCTGGCTGCCTGCTGAAATTCCGCATGCTTCAGGATATCTCCCAGATGCAAGGTGCCCCCACAGGCAACTGTGTCTGGTTTGAGAGTGCCAAGTGCCTCCTGCAAACTGACATCAGGAACCTGGCCTGGTGAGTTTTGTTTGTCAGGGGAAAGGGCATGGTTCGTGTCCAGGGCCCGGTGGCCCGGAGTGGCCGGCTGCCTGTTGAAATTCCGCATGCTTCAGGATATCTCCTAGATGCAAGGTGCCCCCACAGGCAACTGTGTCTGGTTTGAGAGTGCCAAATGCCTCCTGCAAACTGACATCAGGAACCTGGCCTGGTGAGTTTTGTTTCTCAGGGGAAAGGGCATGGTTCGTGTCCAGGGCCCGGTGGCCTGGAGTGGCCGGCTGCCTGCTGAAATTCCGCATGGTTCAGAATATCTCCCAGATGCAAGGTGCCCCCACAGGCAACTGTGTCTGGTTTGAGAGTGCCAAGTGCCTCCTGCAAACTGACATCAGGAACCTGGCCTGGTGAGTTTTGTTTGTCAGGGGAAAGGGCATGGTTCGTGTCCAGGGCCCGGTGGCCCGGAGTGGCCGGCTGCCTGCTGAAATTCCGCATGCTTCAGGATATCTCCTAGATGCAAGGTGCCCCCACAGGCAACTGTGTCTGGTTTGACAGTGCCAAGTGCCTCCTGCAAACTGACATCAGGAACCTGGCCTGGTGAGTTTTGTTTCTCAGGGGAAAGGGCATGGTTCGTGTCCAGGGCCTGGTGGCCGGGAGTGGCCGGCTGCCTGCTGAAATTCCGCATGGTTCAGAATATCTCCCAGATGCAAGGTGCCCCCACAGGCAACTGTGTCTGGTTTGAGAGTGCCAAGTGCCTCCTGCAAACTGACATCAGGAACCTGGCCTGGTGAGTTTTGTTTCTCAGGGCAAAGGCCATAGTTCGTGTCCAGGGCCCGGTGGCCCGGAGTGGCTGGCTGCCTGCTGAAATTCCGCATGGTTCAGGATATCTCCCAGATGCAAGGTGCCCCCACAGGCAACTGTGTCTGGTTTGAGAGTGCCAAGTGCCTCCTGCAAACTGACAGCAGGAACCTGGCCTGGTGAGTTTTTTTTGTCAGGGGAAAGGGCATGGTTCGTGTCCAGGGCCCGGTGGCCCGGAGTGGCCGGCTGCCTGCTGAAATTCCGCATGCTTCAGGATATCTCCCAGATGCAAGGTGCCCCCACAGGCAACTGTGTCTGGTTTGAGAGTGCCAAGTGCCTCCTGCAAACTGACATCAGGAACCTGGCCTGGTGAGTTTTGTTTCTCTGGGGAAAGGGCATCGTTCGTGTCCAGGGCCTGGTGGCCCGGAGTGGCCGGCTGCCTGCTGAAATTCCGCATGGTTCAGGATATCTCCCAGATGCAAGGTGCCCCCACAGGCAATTGTGTCTGGTTTGAGAGTGCCAAGTGCCTCCTGCAAACTGACATCAGGAACCTGGCCTGGTGAGTTTTGTTTGTCAGGGGAAAGGGCATGGTTCGTGTCCAGGGCCCGGTGGCCGGGAGTGGCCGGCTGCCTGCTGAAATTCCGCATGGTTCAGAATATCTCCCAGATGCAAGGTGCCCCCACAGGCAACTGTGTCTGGTTTGAGAGTGCCAAGTGCCTCCTGCAAACTGACATCAGAAACCTGGCCTGGTGAGTTTTATTTCTCAGGGGAAAGGGCACGGTTCGTGTCCAGGGCCCGGTGGCCCGGAGTGGCCGGCTGCCTGCTGAAATTCCGCATGGTTCAGGATATCTCCCAGATGCAAGGAGCACCCACAGGCAACTGTGTCTGGTTTGACAGTGCCAAGTGCCTCCTGCAAACTGACATCAGGAACCTGGCCTGGTGAGTTTTGTTTCTCAGGGGAAAGGGCATCGTTCGTGTCCAGGGCCCGGTGGCCCAGAGCGGCCGGCTCCCTGCTGAAATTCCGCATGGTTCAGGATATCTCCCAGGTGCAAGGTGCCCCCACAGGCAACTGTGTCTGGTTTGAGAGTGCCAAGTGCCTCCTGCAAACTGACATCAGGAACCTGGCCTGGTGAGTTTTGTTTCTCAGGGGAAAGGGCATGGTTCGTGTCCAGGGCCCGGTGGCCCGGAGTGGCTGGCTGCCTGCTGAAATTCCGCATGCTTCAGGATATCTCCCAGACGCAAGGTGCCCCCACAGGCAACTGTGTCTGGTTTGAGAGTGCCAAGTGCCTCCTGCAAACTGACATCAGGAACCTGGCCTGGTGAGTTTTGTTTCTCAGGGGAAAGGGCATCGTTCGTGTCCAGGGCCCGGTGGCCCGGAGTGGCCGGCTGCCTGCTGAAATTCCGCATGCTTCAGGATATCTCCCAGATGCAAGGTGCCCCCACAGGCAACTGTGTCTGGTTTGAGAGTGCCAAGTGCCTCCTGCAAACTGACATCAGGAACCTGGCCTGGTGAGTTTTGTTTGTCAGGGGAAAGGGCATCGTTCGTGTCCAGGGCCCGGTGGCCCGGAGTGGCTGGCTGCCTGCTGAAATTCCGCATGGTTCAGGATATCTCCCAGATGCAAGGTGCCCCCACAGGCAACTGTGTCTGGTTTGAGAGTGCCAAGTGCCTCCTGCAAACTGACATCAGGAACCTGGCCTGGTGAGTTTTGTTTGTCAGGGGAAAGGGCATGGTTCGTGTCCAGGGCCCGGTGGCCCGGAGTGGCCGGCTGCCTGTTGAAATTCCGCATGCTTCAGGATATCTCCTAGATGCAAGGTGCCCCCACAGGCAACTGTGTCTGGTTTGAGAGTGCCAAATGCCTCCTGCAAACTGACATCAGGAACCTGGCCTGGTGAGTTTTGTTTCTCAGGAGAAAGGGCATGGTTCGTGTCCAGGGCCCGGTGGCCCGGAGTGGCCGGCTGCCTGCTGAAATTCCGCATGGTTCAGAATATCTCCCAGATGCAAGGTGCCCCCACAGGCAACTGTGTCTGGTTTGAGAGTGCCAAGTGCCTCCTGCAAACTGACATCAGGAACCTGGCCTGGTGAGTTTTGTTTGTCAGGGGAAAGGGCAAGGTTCGTGTCCAGGGCCCGGTGGCCCGGAGTGGCCGGCTGCCTGCTGAAATTCCGCATGCTTCAGGATATCTCCTAGATGCAAGGTGCCCCCACAGGCAACTGTGTCTGGTTTGACAGTGCCAAGTGCCTCCTGCAAACTGACATCAGGAACCTGGCCTGGTGAGTTTTGTTTCTCAGGGGAAAGGGCATGGTTCGTGTCCAGGGCCCGGTGGCCGGGAGTGGCCGGCTGCCTGCTGAAATTCCGCATGGTTCATAATATCTCCCAGATGCAAGGTGCCCCCACAGGCAACTGTGTCTGGTTTGACAGTGCCAAGTGCCTCCTGCAAACTGACATCAGGAACCTGGCCTGGTGAGTTTTGTTTCGCAGGGGAAAGGGCATCGTTCGTGTCCAGGGCCCGGTGGCCCGGAGTGGCCGGCTGCCTGCTGAAATTCCGCATGCTTCAGGATATCTCCCAGATGCAAGGTGCCCCCACAGGCAACTGTGTCTGGTTTGAGAGTGCCAAGTGCCTCCTGCAAACTGACATCAGGAACCTGGCCTGGTGAGTTTTGTTTCTCAGGGGAAAGGGCATCGTTCGTGTCCAGGGCCCGGTGGCCCGGAGTGGCTGGCTGCCTGCTGAAATTCCGCATGCTTCAGGATATCTCCCAGATGCAAGGTGCCCCCACAGGCAACTGTGTCTGGTTTGAGAGTGCCAAGTGTCTCCTGCAAACTGACATCAGGAACCTGGCCTGGTGAGTTTTGTTTGTCAGGGGAAAGGGCATGGTTCGTGTCCAGGGCCCGGTGGCCCGGAGTGGCCGGCTGCCTGTTGAAATTCCGCATGCTTCAGGATATCTCCTAGATGCAAGGTGCCCCCACAGGCAACTGTGTCTGGTTTGAGAGTGCCAAATGCCTCCTGCAAACTGACATCAGGAACCTGGCCTGGTGAGTTTTGTTTCTCAGGGGAAAGGGCATGGTTCGTGTCCAGGGCCCGGTGGCCTGGAGTGGCCGGCTGCCTGCTGAAATTCCGCATGGTTCAGAATATCTCCCAGATGCAAGGTGCCCCCACAGGCAACTGTGTCTGGTTTGAGAGTGCCAAGTGCCTCCTGCAAACTGACATCAGGAACCTGGCCTGGTGAGTTTTGTTTGTCAGGGGAAAGGGCATGGTTCGTGTCCAGGGCCCGGTGGCCCGGAGTGGCCGGCTGCCTGCTGAAATTCCGCATGCTTCAGGATATCTCCTAGATGCAAGGTGCCCCCACAGGCAACTGTGTCTGGTTTGACAGTGCCAAGTGCCTCCTGCAAACTGACATCAGGAACCTGGCCTGGTGAGTTTTGTTTCTCAGGGGAAAGGGCATGGTTCGTGTCCAGGGCCTGGTGGCCGGGAGTGGCCGGCTGCCTGCTGAAATTCCGCATGGTTCAGAATATCTCCCAGATGCAAGGTGCCCCCACAGGCAACTGTGTCTGGTTTGAGAGTGCCAAGTGCCTCCTGCAAACTGACATCAGGAACCTGGCCTGGTGAGTTTTGTTTCTCAGGGCAAAGGCCATCGTTCGTGTCCAGGGCCCGGTGGCCCGGAGTGGCTGGCTGCCTGCTGAAATTCCGCATGGTTCAGGATATCTCCCAGATGCAAGGTGCCCCCACAGGCAACTGTGTCTGGTTTGAGAGTGCCAAGTGCCTCCTGCAAACTGACAGCAGGAACCTGGCCTGGTGAGTTTTTTTTGTCAGGGGAAAGGGCATGGTTCGTGTCCAGGGCCCGGTGGCCCGGAGTGGCCGGCTGCCTGCTGAAATTCCGCATGCTTCAGGATATCTCCCAGATGCAAGGTGCCCCCACAGGCAACTGTGTCTGGTTTGAGAGTGCCAAGTGCCTCCTGCAAACTGACATCAGGAACCTGGCCTGGTGAGTTTTGTTTCTCTGGGGAAAGGGCATCGTTCGTGTCCAGGGCCTGGTGGCCCGGAGTGGCCGGCTGCCTGCTGAAATTCCGCATGGTTCAGGATATCTCCCAGATGCAAGGTGCCCCCACAGGCAATTGTGTCTGGTTTGAGAGTGCCAAGTGCCTCCTGCAAACTGACATCAGGAACCTGGCCTGGTGAGTTTTGTTTGTCAGGGGAAAGGGCATGGTTCGTGTCCAGGGCCCGGTGGCCGGGAGTGGCCGGCTGCCTGCTGAAATTCCGCATGGTTCAGAATATCTCCCAGATGCAAGGTGCCCCCACAGGCAACTGTGTCTGGTTTGAGAGTGCCAAGTGCCTCCTGCAAACTGACATCAGAAACCTGGCCTGGTGAGTTTTATTTCTCAGGGGAAAGGGCATGGTTCGTGTCCAGGGCCCGGTGGCCCGGAGTGGCCGGCTGCCTGCTGAAATTCCGCATGGTTCAGGATATCTCCCAGATGCAAGGAGCACCCACAGGCAACTGTGTCTGGTTTGACAGTGCCAAGTGCCTCCTGCAAACTGACATCAGGAACCTGGCCTGGTGAGTTTTGTTTCTCAGGGGAAAGGGCATCGTTCGTGTCCAGGGCCCGGTGGCCCAGAGCGGCCGGCTCCCTGCTGAAATTCCGCATGGTTCAGGATATCTCCCAGATGCAAGGTGCCCCCACAGGCAACTGTGTCTGGTTTGAGAGTGCCAAGTGCCTCCTGCAAACTGACATCAGGAACCTGGCCTGGTGAGTTTTGTTTCTCAGGGGAAAGGGCATGGTTCGTGTCCAGGGCCCGGTGGCCCGGAGTGGCTGGCTGCCTGCTGAAATTCCGCATGCTTCAGGATATCTCCCAGACGCAAGGTGCCCCCACAGGCAACTGTGTCTGGTTTGAGAGTGCCAAGTGCCTCCTGCAAACTGACATCAGGAACCTGGCCTGGTGAGTTTTGTTTCTCAGGGGAAAGGGCATCGTTCGTGTCCAGGGCCCGGTGGCCCGGAGTGGCCGGCTGCCTGCTGAAATTCCGCATGCTTCAGGATATCTCCCAGATGCAAGGTGCCCCCACAGGCAACTGTGTCTGGTTTGAGAGTGCCAAGTGCCTCCTGCAAACTGACATCAGGAACCTGGCCTGGTGAGTTTTGTTTGTCAGGGGAAAGGGCATCGTTCGTGTCCAGGGCCCGGTGGCCCGGAGTGGCTGGCTGCCTGCTGAAATTCCGCATGGTTCAGGATATCTCCCAGATGCAAGGTGCCCCCACAGGCAACTGTGTCTGGTTTGAGAGTGCCAAGTGCCTCCTGCAAACTGACATCAGGAACCTGGCCTGGTGAGTTTTGTTTGTCAGGGGAAAGGGCATGGTTCGTGTCCAGGGCCCGGTGGCCCGGAGTGGCCGGCTGCCTGTTGAAATTCCGCATGCTTCAGGATATCTCCTAGATGCAAGGTGCCCCCACAGGCAACTGTGTCTGGTTTGAGAGTGCCAAATGCCTCCTGCAAACTGACATCAGGAACCTGGCCTGGTGAGTTTTGTTTCTCAGGAGAAAGGGCATGGTTCGTGTCCAGGGCCCGGTGGCCCGGAGTGGCCGGCTGCCTGCTGAAATTCCGCATGGTTCAGAATATCTCCCAGATGCAAGGTGCCCCCACAGGCAACTGTGTCTGGTTTGAGAGTGCCAAGTGCCTCCTGCAAACTGACATCAGGAACCTGGCCTGGTGAGTTTTGTTTGTCAGGGGAAAGGGCATGGTTCGTGTCCAGGGCCCGGTGGCCCGGAGTGGCCGGCTGCCTGCTGAAATTCCGCATGCTTCAGGATATCTCCCAGATGCAAGGTGCCCCCACAGGCAACTGTGTCTGGTTTGAGAGTGCCAAGTGCCTCCTGCAAACTGACATCAGGAACCTGGCCTGGTGAGTTTTGTTTCTCTGGGGAAAGGGCATCGTTCGTGTCCAGGGCCTGGTGGCCCGGAGTGGCCGGCTGCCTGCTGAAATTCCGCATGGTTCAGGATATCTCCCAGATGCAAGGTGCCCCCACAGGCAATTGTGTCTGGTTTGAGAGTGCCAAGTGCCTCCTGCAAACTGACATCAGGAACCTGGCCTGGTGAGTTTTGTTTGTCAGGGGAAAGGGCATGGTTCGTGTCCAGGGCCCGGTGGCCGGGAGTGGCCGGCTGCCTGCTGAAATTCCGCATGGTTCAGAATATCTCCCAGATGCAAGGTGCCCCCACAGGCAACTGTGTCTGGTTTGAGAGTGCCAAGTGCCTCCTGCAAACTGACATCAGAAACCTGGCCTGGTGAGTTTTATTTCTCAGGGGAAAGGGCATGGTTCGTGTCCAGGGCCCGGTGGCCCGGAGTGGCCGGCTGCCTGCTGAAATTCCGCATGGTTCAGGATATCTCCCAGATGCAAGGAGCACCCACAGGCAACTGTGTCTGGTTTGACAGTGCCAAGTGCCTCCTGCAAACTGACATCAGGAACCTGGCCTGGTGAGTTTTGTTTCTCAGGGGAAAGGGCATCGTTCGTGTCCAGGGCCCGGTGGCCCAGAGCGGCCGGCTCCCTGCTGAAATTCCGCATGGTTCAGGATATCCCCCAGATGAAAGGTGCCCCCACAGGCAACTGTGTCTGGTTTGAGAGTGCCAAGTGCCTCCTGCAAACTGACATCAGGAACCTGGCCTGGTGAGTTTTGTTTCTCAGGGGAAAGGGCATCGTTCGTGTCCAGGGCCCGGTGGCCCGGAGTGGCTGGCTGCCTGCTGAAATTCCGCATGCTTCAGGATATCTCCCAGACGCAAGGTGCCCCCACAGGCAACTGTGTCTGGTTTGAGAGTGCCAAGTGCCTCCTGCAAACTGACATCAGGAACCTGGCCTGGTGAGTTTTGTTTCTCAGGGGAAAGGGCATCGTTTGTGTCCAGGGCCCGGTGGCCCGGAGTGGCCGGCTGCCTGCTGAAATTCCGCATGCTTCAGGATATCTCCCAGATGCAAGGTGCCCCCACAGGCAACTGTGTCTGGTTTGACAGTGCCACGTGCCTCCTGCAAACTGACATCAGGAACCTGGCCTGGTGAGTTTTGTTTCTCAGGGGAAAGGCCATCGTTCGTGTCCAGGGCCCGGTGGCCCGGAGTGGCCGGCTGCCTGCTGAAATTCCGCATGCTTCAGGATATCTCCCAGATGCAAGGTGCCCCCACAGGCAACTGTGTCTGGTTTGAGAGTGCCAAGTGCCTCTTGCAAACTGACATCAGGAACCTGGCCTGGTGAGTTTTGTTTCTCAGGGCAAAGGCCATCGTTCGTGTCCAGGGCCCGGTGGCCCGGAGTGGCTGGCTGCCTGCTGAAATTCCGCATGGTTCAGGATATCTCCCAGATGCAAGGTGCCCCCACAGGCAACTGTGTCTGGTTTGAGAGTGCCAAGTGCCTCCTGCAAACTGACATCAGGAACCTGGCCTGGTGAGTTTTGTTTGTCAGGGGAAAGGGCATCGTTCGTGTCCAGGGCCCGGTGGCCCGGAGTGGCTGGCTGCCTGCTGAAATTCCGCATGGTTCAGGATATCTCCCAGATGCAAGGTGCCCCCACAGGCAAGTGTGTCTGGTTTGAGAGTGCCAAGTGCCTCCTGCAAACTGACATCAGGAACCTGGCCTGGTGAGTTTTGTTTCTCAGGGGAAAGGGCATGGTTCGTGTCCAGGGCCCGGTGGCCCGGAGTGGCCGGCTGCCTGCTGAAATTCCGCATGGTTCAGGATATCTCCCAGATGCAAGGTGCCCCCACAGGCAACTGTGTCTGGTTTGACAGTGCCAAGTGCCTCCTGTAAACTGACATCAGGAACCTGGCCTGGTGAGTTTTGTTTCTCAGGGGAAAGGGCATCGTTCGTGTCCAGGGCCCGGTGGCCCGGAGTGGCCGGCTGCCTGCTGAAATTCCACATGGTTCAGGATATCTCCCAGATGCAAGGTGCCCCCACAGGCAATTGTGTCTGGTTTGAGAGTGCCAAGTGCCTCCTGCAAACTGACATCAGGAACCTGGCCTGGTGAGTTTTGTTTGTCAGGGGAAAGGGCATGGTTCGTGTCCAGGGCCCGGTGGCCGGGAGTGGCCGGCTGCCTGCTGAAATTCCGCATGGTTCAGAATATCTCCCAGATGCAAGGTGCCCCCACAGGCAACTGTGTCTGGTTTGAGAGTGCCAAGTGCCTCCTGCAAACTGACATCAGGAACCTGGCCTGGTGAGTTTTGTTTCTCAGGGGAAAGGGCATGGTTCGTGTCCAGGGCCCGGTGGCCCGGAGTGGCCGGCTGCCTGCTGAAATTCCGCATGCTTCAGGATATCTCCCAGATGCAAGGTGCCCCCACAGGCAACTGTGTCTGGTTTGAGAGTGCCAAGTGCCTCCTGCAAACTGACATCAGGAACCTGGCCTGGTGAGTTTTGTTTCTCAGGGGAAAGGGCATCGTTCGTGTCCAGGGCCCGGTGGCCCGGAGTGGCCGGCTGCCTGCTGAAATTCCGCATGCTTCAGGATATCTCCCAGATGCAAGGTGCCCCCACAGGCAACTGTGTCTGGTTTGAGAGTGCCAAGTGCCTCTTGCAAACTGACATCAGGAACCTGGCCTGGTGAGTTTTGTTTCTCAGGGGAAAGGCCATCGTTCGTGTCCAGGGCCCGGTGGCCCGGAGTGGCCGGCTGCCTGCTGAAATTCCGCATGCTTCAGGATATCTCCCAGATGCAAGGTGCCCCCACAGGCAACTGTGTCTGGTTTGAGAGTGCCAAGTGCCTCCTGCAAACTGACATCAGGAACCTGGCCTGGTGAGTTTTGTTTCTCAGGGGAAAGGGCATGGTTCGTGTCCAGGGCCCGGTGGCCCGGAGTGGCCGGCTGCCTGCTGAAATTCCGCATGGTTCAGGATATCTCCCAGATGCAAGGAGCACCCACAGGCAACTGTGTCTGGTTTGACAGTGCCAAGTGCCTCCTGCAAACTGACATCAGGAACCTGGCCTGGTGAGTTTTGTTTGTCAGGGGAAAGGGCATCGTTCGTGTCCAGGGCCCGGTGGCCCAGAGCGGCCGGCTGCCTGCTGAAATTCCGCATGGTTCAGGATATCTCCCAGATGCAAGGTGCCCCCACAGGCAACTGTGTCTGGTTTGAGAGTGCCAAGTGCCTCCTGCAAACTGACATCAGGAACCTGGCCTGGTGAGTTTTGTTTCTCAGGGGAAAGGGCATGGTTCGTGTCCAGGGCCCGGTGGCCCGGAGTGGCCGGCTGCCTGCTGAAATTCCGCATGCTTCAGGATATCTCCCAGATGCAAGGTGCCCCCACAGGCAACTGTGTCTGGTTTGAGAGTGCCAAGTGCCTCCTGCAAACTGACATCAGGAACCTGGCCTGGTGAGTTTTGTTTCTCAGGGGAAAGGGCATCGTTCGTGTCCAGGGCCTGGTGGCCCGGAGTGGCCGGCTGCCTGCTGAAATTCCGCATGGTTCAGGATATCTCCCAGATGCAAGGTGCCCTCACAGGCAACTGTGTCTGGTTTGACAGTGCCAAGTGCCTCCTGTAAACTGACATCAGGAACCTGGCCTGGTGAGTTTTGTTTCTCAGGGGAAAGGGCATCGTTCGTGTCCAGGGCCCGGTGGCCCGGAGTGGCCGGCTGCCTGCTGAAATTCCGCATGGTTCAGGATATCTCCCAGATGCAAGGTGCCCCCACAGGCAATTGTGTCTGGTTTGAGAGTGCCAAGTGCCTCCTGCAAACTGACATCAGGAACCTGGCCTGGTGAGTTTTGTTTCTCAGGGGAAAGGGCATGGTTCGTGTCCAGGGCCCGGTGGCCGGGAGTGGCCGGCTGCCTGCTGAAATTCCGCATGGTTCAGAATATCTCCCAGATGCAAGGTGCCCCCACAGGCAACTGTGTCTGGTTTGAGAGTGCCAAGTGCCTCCTGCAAACTGACATCAGGAACCTGGCCTGGTGAGTTTTGTTTCTCAGGGGAAAGGGCATCGTTCGTGTCCAGGGCCCGGTGGCCCGGAGTGGCCGGCTGCCTGCTGAAATTCCGCATGCTTCAGGATATCTCCCAGATGCAAGGTGCCCCCACAGGCAACTGTGTCTGGTTTGAGAGTGCCACGTGCCTCCTGCAAACTGACATCAGGAACCTGGCCTGGTGAGTTTTGTTTCTCAGGGGAAAGGGCATGGTTCGTGTCCAGGGCCCGGTGGCCCGGAGTGGCCGGCTGCCTGCTGAAATTCCGCATGCTTCAGGATATCTCCCAGATGCAAGGTGCCCCCACAGGCAACTGTGTCTGGTTTGAGAGTGCCAAGTGCCTCTTGCAAACTGACATCAGGAACCTGGCCTGGTGAGTTTTGTTTCTCAGGGCAAAGGCCATCGTTCGTGTCCAGGGCCCGGTGGCCCGGAGTGGCCGGCTGCCTGCTGAAATTCCGCATGGTTCAGGATATCTCCCAGATGCAAGATGCCCCCACAGGCAACTGTGTCTGGTTTGAGAGTGCCAAGTGCCTCCTGCAAACTGACATCAGGAACCTGGCCTGGTGAGTTTTGTTTCTCAGGGGAAAGGGCATCGTTCGTGTCCAGGGCCCGGTGGCCCGGAGTGGCCGGCTGCCTGCTGAAATTCCGCATGGTTCAGGATATCTCCCAGATGCAAGGTGCCCCCACAGGCAATTGTGTCTGGTTTGAGAGTGCCAAGTGCCTCCTGCAAACTGACATCAGGAACCTGGCCTGGTGAGTTTTGTTTGTCAGGGGAAAGGGCATGGTTCGTGTCCAGGGCCCGGTGGCCCGGAGTGGCCGGCTGCCTGCTGAAATTCCGCATGCTTCAGGATATCTCCTAGATGCAAGGTGCCCCCACAGGCAACTGTGTCTGGTTTGAGAGTGCCAAGTGCCTCCTGCAAACTGACATCAGGAACCTGGCCTGGTGAGTTTTGTTTCTCAGGGGAAAGGGCATGGTTCGTGTCCAGGGCCCGGTGGCCGGGAGTGGCCGGCTGGCTGCTGAAATTCCGCATGGTTCAGAATATCTCCCAGATGCAAGGTGCCCCCACAGGCAACTGTGTCTGGTTTGAGAGTGCCAAGTGCCTCCTGCAAACTGACATCAGGAACCTGGCCTGGTGAGTTTTGTTTCTCAGGGGAAAGGGCATCGTTCGTGTCCAGGGCCCGGTGGCCCGGAGTGGCCGGCTGCCTGCTGAAATTCCGCATGGTTCAGGATATCTCCCAGATGCAAGGAGCACCCACAGGCAACTGTGTCTGGTTTGACAGTGCCAAGTGCCTCCTGCAAACTGACATCAGGAACCTGGCCTGGTGAGTTTTGTTTCTCAGGGGAAAGGGCATCGTTCGTGTCCAGGGCCCGGTGGCCCAGAGCGGCCGGCTCCCTGCTGAAATTCCGCATGGTTCAGGATATCTCCCAGATGCAAGGTGCCCCCACAGGCAACTGTGTCTGGTTTGAGAGTGCCAAGTGCCTCCTGCAAACTGACATCAGGAACCTGGCCTGGTGAGTTTTGTTTCTCAGGGGAAAGGGCATCGTTCGTGTCCAGGGCCCGGTGGCCCGGAGTGGCTGGCTGCCTGCTGAAATTCCGCATGCTTCAGGATATTTCCCAGACGCAAGGTGCCCCCACAGGCAACTGTGTCTGGTTTGAGAGTGCCAAGTGCCTCCTGCAAACTGACATCAGGAACCTGGCCTGGTGAGTTTTGTTTCTCAGGGGAAAGGGCATTGTTTGTGTCCAGGGCCCGGTGGCCCGGAGTGGCCGGCTGCCTGCTGAAATTCCGCATGCTTCAGGATATCTCCCAGATGCAAGGTGCCCCCACAGGCAACTGTGTCTGGTTTGAGAGTGCCAAGTGCCTCCTGCAAACTGACATCAGGAACCTGGCCTGGTGAGTTTTGTTTCTCAGGGGAAAGGCCATCGTTCGTGTCCAGGGCCCGGTGGCCCGGAGTGGCCGGCTGCCTGCTGAAATTCCGCATGCTTCAGGATATCTCCCAGATGCAAGGTGCCCCCACAGGCAACTGTGTCTGGTTTGAGAGTGCCAAGTGCCTCCTACAAACTGACATCAGGAACCTGGCCTGGTGAGTTTTATTTCTCAGGGGAAAGGCCATCGTTCGTGTCCAGGGCCCGGTGGCCCGGAGTGGCCGGCTGCCTGCTGAAATTCCGCATGGTTCAGGATATCTCCCAGATGCAAGGAGCACCCACAGGCAACTGTGTCTGGTTTGAGAGTGCCAAGTGCCTCCTGCAAACTGACATCAGGAACCTGGCCTGGTGAGTTTTGTTTCTCAGGGCAAAGGGCATCGTTTGTGTCCAGGGCCCGGTGGCCCGGAGTGGCCGGCTGCCTGCTGAAATTCCGCATGCTTCAGGATATCTCCCAGATGCAAGGTGCCCCCACAGGCAACTGTGTCTGGTTTGAGAGTGCCAAGTGCCTCCTGCAAACTGACATCAGGAACCTGGCCTGGTGAGTTTTGTTTCTCAGGGGAAAGGGCATCGTTCGTGTCCAGGGCCCGGTGGCCCGGAGTGGCCGGCTGCCTGCTGAAATTCCGCACGGATCAAGATATCTCCCAGATGCAAGGTGCCCCCACAGGCAACTGTGTCTGGTTTGACAGTGCCAAGTGCCTCCTGCAAACTGACATCAGGAACCTGGCCTGGTGAGTTTTATTTCTCAGGGGAAAGGCCATCGTTCTTGTCCAGAGCCCGGTGGCCCGGAGCGGCCGGCTGCCTGCTGAAATTCCGCATGCTTCAGGATATCTCCCAGATGCAAGGTGCCCCCACAGGCAACTGTGTCTGGTTTGAGAGTGCCAAGTGCCTCCTGCAAACTGACATCAGGAACCTGGCCTGGTGAGTTTTGTTTCTCAGGGGAAAGGGCATGGTTCGTGTCCAGGGCCTGGTGGCCCGGGGTGGCCGGCTGCCTGCTGAAATTCCGCATGCTTCAGGATATCTCCCAGATGCAAGGTGCCCCCACAGGCAAGTGTGTCTGGTTTGAGAGTGCCAAGTGCCTCCTACAAACTGACATGAGGAACCTGGCCTGGTGAGTTTTATTTCTCAGGGGAAAGGCCATCGTTCGTGTCCAGGGCCCGGTGGCCCGGAGTGGCCGGCTGCCTGCTGAAATTCCGCATGGTTCAGGATATCTCCCAGATGCAAGGTGCCCCCACAGGCAACTGTGTCTGGTTTGAGAGTGCCAAGTGCCTCCTGCAAACTGACATCAGGAACCTGGCCTGGTGAGTTTTGTTTGTCAGGGGAAAGGGCATCGTTCGTGTCCAGGGCCCGGTGGCCCGGAGTGGCCGGCTGCCTGCTGAAATTCCGCATGCTTCAGGATATCTCCCAGATGCAAGGTGCCCCCACAGGCAACTGTGTCTGGTTTGAGAGTGCCAAGTGCCTCCTGCAAACTGACATCAGGAACCTGGCCTGGTGAGTTTTGTTTCTCAGGGGAAAGGGCATGGTTCGTGTCCAGGGCCCGGTGGCCCGGAGTGGCCGGCTGCCTGCTGAAATTCCGCATGCTTCAGGATATCTCCCAGATGCAAGGTGCCCCCACAGGCAACTGTGTCTGGTTTGAGAGTGCCAAGTGCCTCCTGCAAACTGACATCAGGAACCTGGCCTGGTGAGTTTTGTTTCTCAGGGGAAAGGGCATGGTTCGTGTCCAGGGCCTGGTGGCCCGGGGTGGCCGGCTGCCTGCTGAAATTCCGCATGGTTCAGGATATCTCCCAGATGCAAGGTGCCCCCACAGGCAACTGTGTCTGGTTTGAGAGTGCCAAGTGCCTCCTACAAACTGACATCAGGAACCTGGCCTGGTGAGTTTTATTTCTCAGGGGAAAGGCCATCGTTCGTGTCCAGGGCCCGGTGGCCCGGAGTGGCCGGCTGCCTGCTGAAATTCCGCATGCTTCAGGATATCTCCCAGATGCAAGGAGCACCCACAGGCAACTGTGTCTAGTTTGACAGTGCCAAGTGCCTCCTGCAAACTGACATCAGGAACCTGGCCTGGTGAGTTTTGTTTCTGAGGGGAAAGGGCATCGTTCGTGTCCAGGGCCCGGTGGCCCGGAGTGGCCGGCTGCCTGCTGAAATTCCGCATGGTTCAGGATATCTCCGAGATGCAAGGTGCCCCCACAGGCAACTGTGTCTGGTTTGACAGTGCCAAGTGCCTCCTGCAAACTGACATCAGGAACCTGGCCTGGTGAGTTTTGTTTCTCAGGGGAAAGGGCATCGTTCGTGTCCAGGGCCCGGTGGCCCGCAGTGGCCGGCTGCCTGCTGAAATTCCGCATGGTTCAGGATATCTCCCAGATGCAAGGTGCCCCCACAGGCAACTGTGTCTGGTTTGAGAGTGCCAAGTGCCTCCTGCAAACTGACATCAGGAACCTGGCCTGGTGAGTTTTGTTTGTCAGGGGAAAGGGCATGGTTCGTGTCCAGGGCCCGGTGGCCCGGAGTGGCCGGCTGCCTGCTGAAATTCCGCATGCTTCAGGATATCTCCCAGATGCAAGGTGCCCCCACAGGCAACTGTGTCTGGTTTGAGAGTGCCAAGTGCCTCCTGCAAACTGACATCAGGAACCTGGCCTGGTGAGTTTTGTTTCTCAGGGGAAAGGGCATCGTTCGTGTCCAGGGCCCGGTGGCCCGGAGTGGCCGGCTGCCTGCTGAAATTCCGCATGCTTCAGGATATCTCCCAGATGCAAGGTGCCCCCACAGGCAACTGTGTCTGGTTTGAGAGTGCCAAGTGCCTCCTGCAAACTGACATCAGGAACCTGGCCTGGTGAGTTTTGTTTCTCAGGGGAAAGGGCATGGTTCGTGTCCAGGGCCCGGTGGCCCGGAGTGGCCGGCTGCCTGCTGAAATTCCGCATGCTTCAGGATATCTCCCAGATGCAAGGTGCCCCCACAGGCAACTGTGTCTGGTTTGAGAGTGCCAAATGCCTCCTGCAAACTGACATCAGGAACCTGGCCTGGTGAGTTTTGTTTCTCAGGGGAAAGGGCATGGTTCGTCTCCAGGGCCCGGTGGCCCGGAGTGGCCGGCTGCCTGCTGAAATTCCGCATGCTTCAGGATATCTCCCAGATGCAAGGTGCCCCCACAGGCAACTGTGTCTGGTTTGACAGTGCCAAGTGCCTCCTGCAAACTGACATCAGGAACCTGGCCTGGTGAGTTTTGTTTCTCAGGGGAAAGGGCATCGTTCGTCTCCAGGGCCCGGTGGCCCGGAGTGGCCGGCTGCCTGCTGAAATTCCGCATGCTTCAGGATATCTCCCAGATGCAAGGTGCCCCCACAGGCAACTGTGTCTGGTTTGAGAGTGCCAAGTGCCTCCTGCAAACTGACATCAGGAACCTGGCCTGGTGAGTTTTGTTTCTCAGGGGAAAGGGCATCGTTCGTGTCCAGGGCCCGGTGGCCCGGAGTGGCTGGCTACCTGCTGAAATTCCGCATGCTTCAGGATATCTCCCAGATGCAAGGTGCCCCCACAGGCAACTGTGTCTGGTTTGAGAGTGCCAAGTGCCTCCTGCAAACTGACATCAGGAACCTGGCCTGGTGAGTTTTGTTTCTCAGGGGAAAGGGCATGGTTCGTGTCCAGGGCCCGGTGGCCCGGAGTGGCCGGCTGCCTGCTGAAATTCCGCATGCTTCAGGATATCTCCCAGATGCAAGGTGCCCCCACAGGCAACTGTGTCTGGTTTGAGAGTGCCAAGTGCCTCCTGCAAACTGACATCAGGAACCTGGCCTGGTGAGTTTTGTTTCTCAGGGGAAAGGGCATCGTTCGTGTCCAGGGCCCGGTGGTCCGGAGTGGCCGGCTGCCTGCTGAAATTCCGCATGCTTCAGGATATCTCCCAGATGCAAGGTGCCCCCACAGGCAACTGTGTCTGGTTTGAGAGTGCCAAGTGCCTCCTGCAAACTGACATCAGGAACCTGGCCTGGTGAGTTTTGTTTCTCAGGGGAAAGGCCATGGTTCGTGTCCAGGGCCTGGTGGCCCGGAGTGGCTGGCTGCCTGCTGAAATTCCGCATGCTTCAGGATATCTCCCAGATGCAAGGTGCCCCCACAGGCAACTGTGTCTGGTTTGAGAGTGCCAAGTGCCTCCTGCAAACTGACATCAGGAACCTGGCCTGGTGAGTTTTGTTTCTCAGGGGAAAGGCCATCGTTCGTGTCCAGGTCCCGGTGGCCCGGAGTGGCCGGCTGCCTGCTGAAATTCCGCATGCTTCAGGATATCTCCCAGATGCAAGGTGCCCCCACAGGCAACTGTGTCTGGTTTGAGAGTGCCAAGTGCCTCCTGCAAACTGACATCAGGAACCTGGCCTGGTGAGTTTTGTTTCTCAGGGGAAAGGGCATGGTTCGTGTCCAGGGCCCGGTGGCCCGGAGTGGCCGGCTGCCTGCTGAAATTCCGCATGCTTCAGGATATCTCCCAGATGCAAGGTGCCCCCACAGGCAACTGTGTCTGGTTTGAGAGTGCCAAGTGCCTCCTGCAAACTGACATCAGGAACCTGGCCTGGTGAGTTTTGTTTCTCAGGGGAAAGGCCATCGTTCGTGTCCAGGGCCCGGTGGTCCGGAGTGGCCGGCTGCCTGCTGAAATTCCGCATGGTTCAGGATATCTCCCAGATGCAAGGTGCCCCCACAGGCAACTGTGTCTGGTTTGAGAGTGCCAAGTGCCTCCTGCAAACTGACATCAGGAACCTGGCCTGGTGAGTTTTGTTTGTCAGGGGAAAGGGCATCGTTCGTGTCCAGGGCCCGGTGGCCCGGAGTGGCCGGCTGCCTGCTGAAATTCCGCATGCTTCAGGATATCTCCGAGATGCAAGGTGCCCCCACAGGCAACTGTGTCTGGTTTGAGAGTGCCAAGTGCCTCCTGCAAACTGACATCAGGAACCTGGCCTGGTGAGTTTTGTTTCTCAGGGGAAAGGCCATCGTTCGTGTCCAGGGCCCGGTGGCCCGGAGTGGCCGGCTGCCTGCTGAAATTCCGCATGCTTCAGGATATCTCCCAGATGCAAGGTGCCCCCACAGGCAACTGTGTCTGGTTTGAGAGTGCCAAGTGCCTCCTGCAAACTGACATCAGGAACCTGGCCTGGTGAGTTTTGTTTCTCAGGGGAAAGGGCATGGTTCGTGTCCAGGGCCCGGTGGCCCGGAGTGGCCGGCTGCCTGCTGAAATTCCGCATGCTTCAGGATATCTCCTAGATGCAAGGTGCCCCCACAGGCAACTGTGTCTGGTTTGAGAGTGCCAAGTGCCTCCTGCAAACTGACATCAGGAACCTGGCCTGGTGAGTTTTGTTTCTCAGGGGAAAGGGCATGGTTCGTGTCCAGGGCCCGGTGGCCCGGAGTGGCCGGCTGGCTGCTGAAATTCCGCATGCTTCAGAATATCTCCCAGATGCAAGGTGCCCCCACAGGCAACTGTGTCTGGTTTGAGAGTGCCAAGTGCCTCCTGCAAACTGACATCAGGAACCTGGCCTGGTGAGTTTTGTTTCTCAGGGGAAAGGGCATGGTTCGTGTCCAGGGCCCGGTGGCCCGGAGTGGCCGGCTGCCTGCTGAAATTCCGCATGCTTCAGGATATCTCCCAGATGCAAGGTGCCCCCACAGGCAAGTGTGTCTGGTTTGAGAGTGCCAAGTGCCTCCTACAAACTGACATGAGGAACCTGGCCTGGTGAGTTTTATTTCTCAGGGGAAAGGCCATCGTTCGTGTCCAGGGCCCGGTGGCCCGGAGTGGCCGGCTGCCTGCTGAAATTCCGCATGCTTCAGGATATCTCCCAGATGCAAGGAGCACCCACAGGCAACTGTGTCTGGTTTGACAGTGCCAAGTGCCTCCTGCAAACTGACATCAGGAACCTGGCCTGGTGAGTTTTGTTTCTCAGGGCAAAGGGCATCGTTTTTGTCCAGGGCCCGGTGGCCCGGAGTGGCCGGCTGCCTGCTGAAATTCCGCATGCTTCAGGATATCTCCCAGATGCAAGGTGCCCCCACAGGCAACTGTGTCTGGTTTGAGAGTGCCAAGTGCCTCCTGCAAACTGACATCAGGAACCTGGCCTGGTGACTTTTGTTTCTCAGGGGAAAGGGCATGGTTCGTGTCCAGGGCCCGGTGGCCCGGAGTGGCCGGCTGCCTGCTGAAATTCCGCATGGTTCAGGATATCTCCCAGATGCAAGGTGCCCCTACAGGCAACTGTGTCTGGTTTGAGAGTGCCAAGTGCCTCCTGCAAACTGACATCAGGAACCTGGCCTGGTGAGTTTTGTTTCTCAGGGGAAAGGGCATCGTTCGTGTCCAGGGCCTGGTGGCCCGGGGTGGCCGGCTGCCTGCTGAAATTCCGCATGCTTCAGGATATCTCCCAGATGCAAGGTGCCCCCACAGGCAACTGTGTCTGGTTTGAGAGTGCCAAGTGCCTCCTACAAACTGACATCAGGAACCTGGCCTGGTGAGTTTTGTTTCTCAGGGGAAAGGCCATCGTTCGTGTCCAGGGCCCGGTGGCCCGGAGTGGCCGGCTGCCTGCTGAAATTCCGCATGCTTCAGGATATCTCCCAGATGCAAGGTGCCCCCACAGGCAAGTGTGTCTGGTTTGAGAGTGCCAAGTGCCTCCTACAAACTGACATGAGGAACCTGGCCTGGTGAGTTTTATTTCTCAGGGGAAAGGCCATCGTTCGTGTCCAGGGCCCGGTGGCCCGGAGTAGCCGGCTGCCTGCTGAAATTCCGCATGCTTCAGGATATCTCCCAGATGCAAGGTGCCCCCACAGGCAACTGTGTCTGGTTTGACAGTGCCAAGTGCCTCCTGCAAACTGACATCAGGAACCTGGCCTGGTGAGTTTTGTTTCTCAGGGGAAAGGGCATCGTTCGTGTCCAGGGCCCGGTGGCCCGGAGTGGCCGGCTGCCTGCTGAAATTCCGCATGCTTCAGGATATCTCCCAGATGCAAGGTGCCCCCACAGGCAACTGTGTCTGGTTTGAGAGTGCCAAGTGCCTCCTGCAAACTGACATCAGGAACCTGGCCTGGTGAGTTTTGTTTCTCAGGGGAAAGGGCATCGTTCGTGTCCAGGGCCCGGTGGCCCGGAGTGGCCGGCTGCCTGCTGAAATTCCGCATGCTTCAGGATATCTCCCAGATGCAAGGTGCCCCCACAGGCAACTGTGTCTGGTTTGAGAGTGCCAAGTGCCTCCTGCAAACTGACATCAGGAACCTGGCCTGGTGAGTTTTGTTTCTCAGGGGAAAGGCCATGGTTCGTGTCCAGGGCCCGGTGGCCCGGAGTGGCCGGCTGCCTGCTGAAATTCCGCATGCTTCAGGATATCTCCTAGATGCAAGGTGCCCCCACAGGCAACTGTGTCTGGTTTGAGAGTGCCAAGTGCCTCCTGCAAACTGACATCAGGAACCTGGCCTGGTGAGTTTTGTTTCTCAGGGGAAAGGGCATGGTTCGTGTCCAGGGCCCGGTGGCCCGGAGTGGCCGGCTGGCTGCTGAAATTCCGCATGCTTCAGAATATCTCCCAGATGCAAGGTGCCCCCACAGGCAACTGTGTCTGGTTTGACAGTGCCAAGTGCCTCCTGCAAACTGACATCAGGAACCTGGCCTGGTGAGTTTTGTTTCTCAGGGGAAAGGGCATGGTTCGTGTCCAGGGCCCGGTGGCCCGGAGTGGCCGGGTGCCTGCTGAAATTCCGCATGCTTCAGGATATCTCCCAGATGCAAGGTGCCCCCACAGGCAAGTGTGTCTGGTTTGAGAGTGCCAAGTGCCTCCTACAAACTGACATGAGGAACCTGGCCTGGTGAGTTTTATTTCTCAGGGGAAAGGCCATCGTTCGTGTCCAGGGCCCGGTGGCCCGGAGTGGCCGGCTGCCTGCTGAAATTCCGCATGCTTCAGGATATCTCCCAGATGCAAGGAGCACCCACAGGCAACTGTGTCTGGTTTGACAGTGCCAAGTGCCTCCTGCAAACTGACATCAGGAACCTGGCCTGGTGAGTTTTGTTTCTCAGGGCAAAGGGCATCGTTTTTGTCCAGGGCCCGGTGGCCCGGAGTGGCCGGCTGCCTGCTGAAATTCCGCATGCTTCAGGATATCTCCCAGATGCAAGGTGCCCCCACAGGCAACTGTGTCTGGTTTGAGAGTGCCAAGTGCCTCCTGCAAACTGACATCAGGAACCTGGCCTGGTGACTTTTGTTTCTCAGGGGAAAGGGCATGGTTCGTGTCCAGGGCCCGGTGGCCCGGAGTGGCCGGCTGCCTGCTGAAATTCCGCATGGTTCAGGATATCTCCCAGATGCAAGGTGCCCCTACAGGCAACTGTGTCTGGTTTGAGAGTGCCAAGTGCCTCCTGCAAACTGACATCAGGAACCTGGCCTGGTGAGTTTTGTTTCTCAGGGGAAAGGGCATCGTTCGTGTCCAGGGCCTGGTGGCCCGGGGTGGCCGGCTGCCTGCTGAAATTCCGCATGCTTCAGGATATCTCCCAGATGCAAGGTGCCCCCACAGGCAACTGTGTCTGGTTTGAGAGTGCCAAGTGCCTCCTACAAACTGACATCAGGAACCTGGCCTGGTGAGTTTTGTTTCTCAGGGGAAAGGCCATCGTTCGTGTCCAGGGCCCGGTGGCCCGGAGTGGCCGGCTGCCTGCTGAAATTCCGCATGGTTCAGGATATCTCCCAGATGCAAGGTGCCCCCACAGGCAACTGTGTCTGGTTTGAGAGTGCCAAGTGCCTCCTGCAAACTGACATCAGGAACCTGGCCTGGTGAGTTTTGTTTCTCAGGGGAAAGGGCATCGTTCGTGTCCAGGGCCTGGTGGCCCGGGGTGGCCGGCTGCCTGCTGAAATTCCGCATGGTTCAGGATATCTCCCAGATGCAAGGTGCCCCCACAGGCAATTGTGTCTGGTTTGAGAGTGCCAAGTGCCTCCTGCAAACTGACATCAGGAACCTGGCCTGGTGAGTTTTGTTTGTCAGGGGAAAGGGCATGGTTCGTGTCCAGGGCCCGGTGGCCCGGAGTGGCCGGCTGCCTGCTGAAATTCCGCATGCTTCAGGATATCTCCTAGATGCAAGGTGCCCCCACAGGCAACTGTGTCTGGTTTGAGAGTGCCAAGTGCCTCCTGCAAACTGACATCAGGAACCTGGCCTGGTGAGTTTTGTTTCTCAGGGGAAAGGGCATGGTTCGTGTCCAGGGCCCGGTGGCCGGGAGTGGCCGGCTGGCTGCTGAAATTCCGCATGGTTCAGAATATCTCCCAGATGCAAGGTGCCCCCACAGGCAACTGTGTCTGGTTTGAGAGTGCCAAGTGCCTCCTGCAAACTGACATCAGGAACCTGGCCTGGTGAGTTTTGTTTCTCAGGGGAAAGGGCATCGTTCGTGTCCAGGGCCCGGTGGCCCGGAGTGGCCGGCTGCCTGCTGAAATTCCGCATGGTTCAGGATATCTCCCAGATGCAAGGAGCACCCACAGGCAACTGTGTCTGGTTTGACAGTGCCAAGTGCCTCCTGCAAACTGACATCAGGAACCTGGCCTGGTGAGTTTTGTTTCTCAGGGGAAAGGGCATCGTTCGTGTCCAGGGCCCGGTGGCCCAGAGCGGCCGGCTCCCTGCTGAAATTCCGCATGGTTCAGGATATCTCCCAGATGCAAGGTGCCCCCACAGGCAACTGTGTCTGGTTTGAGAGTGCCAAGTGCCTCCTGCAAACTGACATCAGGAACCTGGCCTGGTGAGTTTTGTTTCTCAGGGGAAAGGGCATCGTTCGTGTCCAGGGCCCGGTGGCCCGGAGTGGCTGGCTGCCTGCTGAAATTCCGCATGCTTCAGGATATTTCCCAGACGCAAGGTGCCCCCACAGGCAACTGTGTCTGGTTTGAGAGTGCCAAGTGCCTCCTGCAAACTGACATCAGGAACCTGGCCTGGTGAGTTTTGTTTCTCAGGGGAAAGGGCATTGTTTGTGTCCAGGGCCCGGTGGCCCGGAGTGGCCGGCTGCCTGCTGAAATTCCGCATGCTTCAGGATATCTCCCAGATGCAAGGTGCCCCCACAGGCAACTGTGTCTGGTTTGAGAGTGCCAAGTGCCTCCTGCAAACTGACATCAGGAACCTGGCCTGGTGAGTTTTGTTTCTCAGGGGAAAGGCCATCGTTCGTGTCCAGGGCCCGGTGGCCCGGAGTGGCCGGCTGCCTGCTGAAATTCCGCATGCTTCAGGATATCTCCCAGATGCAAGGTGCCCCCACAGGCAACTGTGTCTGGTTTGAGAGTGCCAAGTGCCTCCTACAAACTGACATCAGGAACCTGGCCTGGTGAGTTTTATTTCTCAGGGGAAAGGCCATCGTTCGTGTCCAGGGCCCGGTGGCCCGGAGTGGCCGGCTGCCTGCTGAAATTCCGCATGGTTCAGGATATCTCCCAGATGCAAGGAGCACCCACAGGCAACTGTGTCTGGTTTGAGAGTGCCAAGTGCCTCCTGCAAACTGACATCAGGAACCTGGCCTGGTGAGTTTTGTTTCTCAGGGCAAAGGGCATCGTTTGTGTCCAGGGCCCGGTGGCCCGGAGTGGCCGGCTGCCTGCTGAAATTCCGCATGCTTCAGGATATCTCCCAGATGCAAGGTGCCCCCACAGGCAACTGTGTCTGGTTTGAGAGTGCCAAGTGCCTCCTGCAAACTGACATCAGGAACCTGGCCTGGTGAGTTTTGTTTCTCAGGGGAAAGGGCATCGTTCGTGTCCAGGGCCCGGTGGCCCGGAGTGGCCGGCTGCCTGCTGAAATTCCGCACGGATCAAGATATCTCCCAGATGCAAGGTGCCCCCACAGGCAACTGTGTCTGGTTTGACAGTGCCAAGTGCCTCCTGCAAACTGACATCAGGAACCTGGCCTGGTGAGTTTTATTTCTCAGGGGAAAGGCCATCGTTCTTGTCCAGAGCCCGGTGGCCCGGAGCGGCCGGCTGCCTGCTGAAATTCCGCATGCTTCAGGATATCTCCCAGATGCAAGGTGCCCCCACAGGCAACTGTGTCTGGTTTGAGAGTGCCAAGTGCCTCCTGCAAACTGACATCAGGAACCTGGCCTGGTGAGTTTTGTTTCTCAGGGGAAAGGGCATGGTTCGTGTCCAGGGCCTGGTGGCCCGGGGTGGCCGGCTGCCTGCTGAAATTCCGCATGCTTCAGGATATCTCCCAGATGCAAGGTGCCCCCACAGGCAAGTGTGTCTGGTTTGAGAGTGCCAAGTGCCTCCTACAAACTGACATGAGGAACCTGGCCTGGTGAGTTTTATTTCTCAGGGGAAAGGCCATCGTTCGTGTCCAGGGCCCGGTGGCCCGGAGTGGCCGGCTGCCTGCTGAAATTCCGCATGGTTCAGGATATCTCCCAGATGCAAGGTGCCCCCACAGGCAACTGTGTCTGGTTTGAGAGTGCCAAGTGCCTCCTGCAAACTGACATCAGGAACCTGGCCTGGTGAGTTTTGTTTGTCAGGGGAAAGGGCATCGTTCGTGTCCAGGGCCCGGTGGCCCGGAGTGGCCGGCTGCCTGCTGAAATTCCGCATGCTTCAGGATATCTCCCAGATGCAAGGTGCCCCCACAGGCAACTGTGTCTGGTTTGAGAGTGCCAAGTGCCTCCTGCAAACTGACATCAGGAACCTGGCCTGGTGAGTTTTGTTTCTCAGGGGAAAGGGCATGGTTCGTGTCCAGGGCCCGGTGGCCCGGAGTGGCCGGCTGCCTGCTGAAATTCCGCATGCTTCAGGATATCTCCCAGATGCAAGGTGCCCCCACAGGCAACTGTGTCTGGTTTGAGAGTGCCAAGTGCCTCCTGCAAACTGACATCAGGAACCTGGCCTGGTGAGTTTTGTTTCTCAGGGGAAAGGGCATGGTTCGTGTCCAGGGCCTGGTGGCCCGGGGTGGCCGGCTGCCTGCTGAAATTCCGCATGGTTCAGGATATCTCCCAGATGCAAGGTGCCCCCACAGGCAACTGTGTCTGGTTTGAGAGTGCCAAGTGCCTCCTACAAACTGACATCAGGAACCTGGCCTGGTGAGTTTTATTTCTCAGGGGAAAGGCCATCGTTCGTGTCCAGGGCCCGGTGGCCCGGAGTGGCCGGCTGCCTGCTGAAATTCCGCATGCTTCAGGATATCTCCCAGATGCAAGGAGCACCCACAGGCAACTGTGTCTAGTTTGACAGTGCCAAGTGCCTCCTGCAAACTGACATCAGGAACCTGGCCTGGTGAGTTTTGTTTCTGAGGGGAAAGGGCATCGTTCGTGTCCAGGGCCCGGTGGCCCGGAGTGGCCGGCTGCCTGCTGAAATTCCGCATGGTTCAGGATATCTCCGAGATGCAAGGTGCCCCCACAGGCAACTGTGTCTGGTTTGACAGTGCCAAGTGCCTCCTGCAAACTGACATCAGGAACCTGGCCTGGTGAGTTTTGTTTCTCAGGGGAAAGGGCATCGTTCGTGTCCAGGGCCCGGTGGCCCGCAGTGGCCGGCTGCCTGCTGAAATTCCGCATGGTTCAGGATATCTCCCAGATGCAAGGTGCCCCCACAGGCAACTGTGTCTGGTTTGAGAGTGCCAAGTGCCTCCTGCAAACTGACATCAGGAACCTGGCCTGGTGAGTTTTGTTTGTCAGGGGAAAGGGCATGGTTCGTGTCCAGGGCCCGGTGGCCCGGAGTGGCCGGCTGCCTGCTGAAATTCCGCATGCTTCAGGATATCTCCCAGATGCAAGGTGCCCCCACAGGCAACTGTGTCTGGTTTGAGAGTGCCAAGTGCCTCCTGCAAACTGACATCAGGAACCTGGCCTGGTGAGTTTTGTTTCTCAGGGGAAAGGGCATCGTTCGTGTCCAGGGCCCGGTGGCCCGGAGTGGCCGGCTGCCTGCTGAAATTCCGCATGCTTCAGGATATCTCCCAGATGCAAGGTGCCCCCACAGGCAACTGTGTCTGGTTTGAGAGTGCCAAGTGCCTCCTGCAAACTGACATCAGGAACCTGGCCTGGTGAGTTTTGTTTCTCAGGGGAAAGGGCATGGTTCGTGTCCAGGGCCCGGTGGCCCGGAGTGGCCGGCTGCCTGCTGAAATTCCGCATGCTTCAGGATATCTCCCAGATGCAAGGTGCCCCCACAGGCAACTGTGTCTGGTTTGAGAGTGCCAAATGCCTCCTGCAAACTGACATCAGGAACCTGGCCTGGTGAGTTTTGTTTCTCAGGGGAAAGGGCATGGTTCGTCTCCAGGGCCCGGTGGCCCGGAGTGGCCGGCTGCCTGCTGAAATTCCGCATGCTTCAGGATATCTCCCAGATGCAAGGTGCCCCCACAGGCAACTGTGTCTGGTTTGACAGTGCCAAGTGCCTCCTGCAAACTGACATCAGGAACCTGGCCTGGTGAGTTTTGTTTCTCAGGGGAAAGGGCATCGTTCGTCTCCAGGGCCCGGTGGCCCGGAGTGGCCGGCTGCCTGCTGAAATTCCGCATGCTTCAGGATATCTCCCAGATGCAAGGTGCCCCCACAGGCAACTGTGTCTGGTTTGAGAGTGCCAAGTGCCTCCTGCAAACTGACATCAGGAACCTGGCCTGGTGAGTTTTGTTTCTCAGGGGAAAGGGCATCGTTCGTGTCCAGGGCCCGGTGGCCCGGAGTGGCTGGCTACCTGCTGAAATTCCGCATGCTTCAGGATATCTCCCAGATGCAAGGTGCCCCCACAGGCAACTGTGTCTGGTTTGAGAGTGCCAAGTGCCTCCTGCAAACTGACATCAGGAACCTGGCCTGGTGAGTTTTGTTTCTCAGGGGAAAGGGCATGGTTCGTGTCCAGGGCCCGGTGGCCCGGAGTGGCCGGCTGCCTGCTGAAATTCCGCATGCTTCAGGATATCTCCCAGATGCAAGGTGCCCCCACAGGCAACTGTGTCTGGTTTGAGAGTGCCAAGTGCCTCCTGCAAACTGACATCAGGAACCTGGCCTGGTGAGTTTTGTTTCTCAGGGGAAAGGGCATCGTTCGTGTCCAGGGCCCGGTGGTCCGGAGTGGCCGGCTGCCTGCTGAAATTCCGCATGCTTCAGGATATCTCCCAGATGCAAGGTGCCCCCACAGGCAACTGTGTCTGGTTTGAGAGTGCCAAGTGCCTCCTGCAAACTGACATCAGGAACCTGGCCTGGTGAGTTTTGTTTCTCAGGGGAAAGGCCATGGTTCGTGTCCAGGGCCTGGTGGCCCGGAGTGGCTGGCTGCCTGCTGAAATTCCGCATGCTTCAGGATATCTCCCAGATGCAAGGTGCCCCCACAGGCAACTGTGTCTGGTTTGAGAGTGCCAAGTGCCTCCTGCAAACTGACATCAGGAACCTGGCCTGGTGAGTTTTGTTTCTCAGGGGAAAGGCCATCGTTCGTGTCCAGGTCCCGGTGGCCCGGAGTGGCCGGCTGCCTGCTGAAATTCCGCATGCTTCAGGATATCTCCCAGATGCAAGGTGCCCCCACAGGCAACTGTGTCTGGTTTGAGAGTGCCAAGTGCCTCCTGCAAACTGACATCAGGAACCTGGCCTGGTGAGTTTTGTTTCTCAGGGGAAAGGGCATGGTTCGTGTCCAGGGCCCGGTGGCCCGGAGTGGCCGGCTGCCTGCTGAAATTCCGCATGCTTCAGGATATCTCCCAGATGCAAGGTGCCCCCACAGGCAACTGTGTCTGGTTTGAGAGTGCCAAGTGCCTCCTGCAAACTGACATCAGGAACCTGGCCTGGTGAGTTTTGTTTCTCAGGGGAAAGGCCATCGTTCGTGTCCAGGGCCCGGTGGTCCGGAGTGGCCGGCTGCCTGCTGAAATTCCGCATGGTTCAGGATATCTCCCAGATGCAAGGTGCCCCCACAGGCAACTGTGTCTGGTTTGAGAGTGCCAAGTGCCTCCTGCAAACTGACATCAGGAACCTGGCCTGGTGAGTTTTGTTTGTCAGGGGAAAGGGCATCGTTCGTGTCCAGGGCCCGGTGGCCCGGAGTGGCCGGCTGCCTGCTGAAATTCCGCATGCTTCAGGATATCTCCGAGATGCAAGGTGCCCCCACAGGCAACTGTGTCTGGTTTGAGAGTGCCAAGTGCCTCCTGCAAACTGACATCAGGAACCTGGCCTGGTGAGTTTTGTTTCTCAGGGGAAAGGCCATCGTTCGTGTCCAGGGCCCGGTGGCCCGGAGTGGCCGGCTGCCTGCTGAAATTCCGCATGCTTCAGGATATCTCCCAGATGCAAGGTGCCCCCACAGGCAACTGTGTCTGGTTTGAGAGTGCCAAGTGCCTCCTGCAAACTGACATCAGGAACCTGGCCTGGTGAGTTTTGTTTCTCAGGGGAAAGGGCATGGTTCGTGTCCAGGGCCCGGTGGCCCGGAGTGGCCGGCTGCCTGCTGAAATTCCGCATGCTTCAGGATATCTCCTAGATGCAAGGTGCCCCCACAGGCAACTGTGTCTGGTTTGAGAGTGCCAAGTGCCTCCTGCAAACTGACATCAGGAACCTGGCCTGGTGAGTTTTGTTTCTCAGGGGAAAGGGCATGGTTCGTGTCCAGGGCCCGGTGGCCCGGAGTGGCCGGCTGGCTGCTGAAATTCCGCATGCTTCAGAATATCTCCCAGATGCAAGGTGCCCCCACAGGCAACTGTGTCTGGTTTGAGAGTGCCAAGTGCCTCCTGCAAACTGACATCAGGAACCTGGCCTGGTGAGTTTTGTTTCTCAGGGGAAAGGGCATGGTTCGTGTCCAGGGCCCGGTGGCCCGGAGTGGCCGGCTGCCTGCTGAAATTCCGCATGCTTCAGGATATCTCCCAGATGCAAGGTGCCCCCACAGGCAAGTGTGTCTGGTTTGAGAGTGCCAAGTGCCTCCTACAAACTGACATGAGGAACCTGGCCTGGTGAGTTTTATTTCTCAGGGGAAAGGCCATCGTTCGTGTCCAGGGCCCGGTGGCCCGGAGTGGCCGGCTGCCTGCTGAAATTCCGCATGCTTCAGGATATCTCCCAGATGCAAGGAGCACCCACAGGCAACTGTGTCTGGTTTGACAGTGCCAAGTGCCTCCTGCAAACTGACATCAGGAACCTGGCCTGGTGAGTTTTGTTTCTCAGGGCAAAGGGCATCGTTTTTGTCCAGGGCCCGGTGGCCCGGAGTGGCCGGCTGCCTGCTGAAATTCCGCATGCTTCAGGATATCTCCCAGATGCAAGGTGCCCCCACAGGCAACTGTGTCTGGTTTGAGAGTGCCAAGTGCCTCCTGCAAACTGACATCAGGAACCTGGCCTGGTGACTTTTGTTTCTCAGGGGAAAGGGCATGGTTCGTGTCCAGGGCCCGGTGGCCCGGAGTGGCCGGCTGCCTGCTGAAATTCCGCATGGTTCAGGATATCTCCCAGATGCAAGGTGCCCCTACAGGCAACTGTGTCTGGTTTGAGAGTGCCAAGTGCCTCCTGCAAACTGACATCAGGAACCTGGCCTGGTGAGTTTTGTTTCTCAGGGGAAAGGGCATCGTTCGTGTCCAGGGCCTGGTGGCCCGGGGTGGCCGGCTGCCTGCTGAAATTCCGCATGCTTCAGGATATCTCCCAGATGCAAGGTGCCCCCACAGGCAACTGTGTCTGGTTTGAGAGTGCCAAGTGCCTCCTACAAACTGACATCAGGAACCTGGCCTGGTGAGTTTTGTTTCTCAGGGGAAAGGCCATCGTTCGTGTCCAGGGCCCGGTGGCCCGGAGTGGCCGGCTGCCTGCTGAAATTCCGCATGCTTCAGGATATCTCCCAGATGCAAGGTGCCCCCACAGGCAAGTGTGTCTGGTTTGAGAGTGCCAAGTGCCTCCTACAAACTGACATGAGGAACCTGGCCTGGTGAGTTTTATTTCTCAGGGGAAAGGCCATCGTTCGTGTCCAGGGCCCGGTGGCCCGGAGTAGCCGGCTGCCTGCTGAAATTCCGCATGCTTCAGGATATCTCCCAGATGCAAGGTGCCCCCACAGGCAACTGTGTCTGGTTTGACAGTGCCAAGTGCCTCCTGCAAACTGACATCAGGAACCTGGCCTGGTGAGTTTTGTTTCTCAGGGGAAAGGGCATCGTTCGTGTCCAGGGCCCGGTGGCCCGGAGTGGCCGGCTGCCTGCTGAAATTCCGCATGCTTCAGGATATCTCCCAGATGCAAGGTGCCCCCACAGGCAACTGTGTCTGGTTTGAGAGTGCCAAGTGCCTCCTGCAAACTGACATCAGGAACCTGGCCTGGTGAGTTTTGTTTCTCAGGGGAAAGGGCATCGTTCGTGTCCAGGGCCCGGTGGCCCGGAGTGGCCGGCTGCCTGCTGAAATTCCGCATGCTTCAGGATATCTCCCAGATGCAAGGTGCCCCCACAGGCAACTGTGTCTGGTTTGAGAGTGCCAAGTGCCTCCTGCAAACTGACATCAGGAACCTGGCCTGGTGAGTTTTGTTTCTCAGGGGAAAGGCCATGGTTCGTGTCCAGGGCCCGGTGGCCCGGAGTGGCCGGCTGCCTGCTGAAATTCCGCATGCTTCAGGATATCTCCTAGATGCAAGGTGCCCCCACAGGCAACTGTGTCTGGTTTGAGAGTGCCAAGTGCCTCCTGCAAACTGACATCAGGAACCTGGCCTGGTGAGTTTTGTTTCTCAGGGGAAAGGGCATGGTTCGTGTCCAGGGCCCGGTGGCCCGGAGTGGCCGGCTGGCTGCTGAAATTCCGCATGCTTCAGAATATCTCCCAGATGCAAGGTGCCCCCACAGGCAACTGTGTCTGGTTTGACAGTGCCAAGTGCCTCCTGCAAACTGACATCAGGAACCTGGCCTGGTGAGTTTTGTTTCTCAGGGGAAAGGGCATGGTTCGTGTCCAGGGCCCGGTGGCCCGGAGTGGCCGGGTGCCTGCTGAAATTCCGCATGCTTCAGGATATCTCCCAGATGCAAGGTGCCCCCACAGGCAAGTGTGTCTGGTTTGAGAGTGCCAAGTGCCTCCTACAAACTGACATGAGGAACCTGGCCTGGTGAGTTTTATTTCTCAGGGGAAAGGCCATCGTTCGTGTCCAGGGCCCGGTGGCCCGGAGTGGCCGGCTGCCTGCTGAAATTCCGCATGCTTCAGGATATCTCCCAGATGCAAGGAGCACCCACAGGCAACTGTGTCTGGTTTGACAGTGCCAAGTGCCTCCTGCAAACTGACATCAGGAACCTGGCCTGGTGAGTTTTGTTTCTCAGGGCAAAGGGCATCGTTTTTGTCCAGGGCCCGGTGGCCCGGAGTGGCCGGCTGCCTGCTGAAATTCCGCATGCTTCAGGATATCTCCCAGATGCAAGGTGCCCCCACAGGCAACTGTGTCTGGTTTGAGAGTGCCAAGTGCCTCCTGCAAACTGACATCAGGAACCTGGCCTGGTGACTTTTGTTTCTCAGGGGAAAGGGCATGGTTCGTGTCCAGGGCCCGGTGGCCCGGAGTGGCCGGCTGCCTGCTGAAATTCCGCATGGTTCAGGATATCTCCCAGATGCAAGGTGCCCCTACAGGCAACTGTGTCTGGTTTGAGAGTGCCAAGTGCCTCCTGCAAACTGACATCAGGAACCTGGCCTGGTGAGTTTTGTTTCTCAGGGGAAAGGGCATCGTTCGTGTCCAGGGCCTGGTGGCCCGGGGTGGCCGGCTGCCTGCTGAAATTCCGCATGCTTCAGGATATCTCCCAGATGCAAGGTGCCCCCACAGGCAACTGTGTCTGGTTTGAGAGTGCCAAGTGCCTCCTACAAACTGACATCAGGAACCTGGCCTGGTGAGTTTTGTTTCTCAGGGGAAAGGCCATCGTTCGTGTCCAGGGCCCGGTGGCCCGGAGTGGCCGGCTGCCTGCTGAAATTCCGCATGGTTCAGGATATCTCCCAGATGCAAGGTGCCCCCACAGGCAACTGTGTCTGGTTTGAGAGTGCCAAGTGCCTCCTGCAAACTGACATCAGGAACCTGGCCTGGTGAGTTTTGTTTCTCAGGGGAAAGGGCATCGTTCGTGTCCAGGGCCTGGTGGCCCGGGGTGGCCGGCTGCCTGCTGAAATTCCGCATGCTTCAGGATATCTCCCAGATGCAAGGTGCCCCCACAGGCAAGTGTGTCTGGTTTGAGAGTGCCAAGTGCCTCCTACAAACTGACATGAGGAACCTGGCCTGGTGAGTTTTATTTCTCAGGGGAAAGGCCATCGTTCGTGTCCAGGGCCCGGTGGCCCGGAGTAGCCGGCTGCCTGCTGAAATTCCGCATGGTTCAGGATATCTCCCAGATGCAAGGTGCCCCCACAGGCAACTGTGTCTGGTTTGAGAGTGCCAAGTGCCTCCTGCAAACTGACATCAGGAACCTGGCCTGGTGAGTTTTGTTTCTCAGGGGAAAGGCCATCGTTCGTGTCCAGGGCCCGGTGGCCCGGAGTGGCCGGCTGCCTGCTGAAATTCCGCATGCTTCAGGATATCTCCCAGATGCAAGGTGCCCCCACAGGCAACTGTGTCTGGTTTGAGAGTGCCAAGTGCCTCCTGCAAACTGACATCAGGAACCTGGCCTGGTGAGTTTTGTTTCTCAGGGGAAAGGGCATCGTTCGTGTCCAGGGCCCGGTGGCCCGGAGTGGCCGGCTGCCTGCTGAAATTCCGCATGCTTCAGGATATCTCCCAGATGCAAGGTGCCCCCACAGGCAACTGTGTCTGGTTTGAGAGTGCCAAGTGCCTCCTGCAAACTGACATCAGGAACCTGGCCTGGTGAGTTTTGTTTCTCAGGGGAAAGGCCATGGTTCGTGTCCAGGGCCCGGTGGCCCGGAGTGGCCGGCTGCCTGCTGAAATTCCGCATGCTTCAGGATATCTCCCAGATGCAAGGTGCCCCCACAGGCAACTGTGTCTGGTTTGAGAGTGCCAAGTGCCTCCTGCAAACTGACATCAGGAACCTGGCCTGGTGAGTTTTGTTTCTCAGGGGAAAGGCCATGGTTCGTGTCCAGGGCCCGGTGGCCCGGAGTGGCCGGCTGCCTGCTGAAATTCCGCATGCTTCAGGATATCTCCTAGATGCAAGGTGCCCCCACAGGCAACTGTGTCTGGTTTGAGAGTGCCAAGTGCCTCCTGCAAACTGACATCAGGAACCTGGCCTGGTGAGTTTTGTTTCTCAGGGGAAAGGGCATGGTTCGTGTCCAGGGCCCGGTGGCCCGGAGTGGCCGGCTGGCTGCTGAAATTCCGCATGCTTCAGAATATCTCCCAGATGCAAGGTGCCCCCACAGGCAACTGTGTCTGGTTTGAGAGTGCCAAGTGCCTCCTGCAAACTGACATCAGGAACCTGGCCTGGTGAGTTTTGTTTCTCAGGGGAAAGGGCATCGTTCGTGTCCAGGGCCCGGTGGCCCGGAGTGGCCGGCTGCCTGCTGAAATTCCGCATGCTTCAGGATATCTCCCAGATGCAAGGTGCCCCCACAGGCAAGTGTGTCTGGTTTGAGAGTGCCAAGTGCCTCCTACAAACTGACATGAGGAACCTGGCCTGGTGAGTTTTATTTCTCAGGGGAAAGGCCATCGTTCGTGTCCAGGGCCCGGTGGCCCGGAGTGGCCGGCTGCCTGCTGAAATTCCGCATGCTTCAGGATATCTCCCAGATGCAAGGAGCACCCACAGGCAACTGTGTCTGGTTTGACAGTGCCAAGTGCCTCCTGCAAACTGACATCAGGAACCTGGCCTGGTGAGTTTTGTTTCTCAGGGCAAAGGGCATCGTTTTTGTCCAGGGCCCGGTGGCCCGGAGTGGCCGGCTGCCTGCTGAAATTCCGCATGCTTCAGGATATCTCCCAGATGCAAGGTGCCCCCACAGGCAACTGTGTCTGGTTTGAGAGTGCCAAGTGCCTCCTGCAAACTGACATCAGGAACCTGGCCTGGTGACTTTTGTTTCTCAGGGGAAAGGGCATGGTTCGTGTCCAGGGCCCGGTGGCCCGGAGTGGCCGGCTGCCTGCTGAAATTCCGCATGGTTCAGGATATCTCCCAGATGCAAGGTGCCCCTACAGGCAACTGTGTCTGGTTTGAGAGTGCCAAGTGCCTCCTGCAAACTGACATCAGGAACCTGGCCTGGTGAGTTTTGTTTCTCAGG
Source organism: Passer domesticus (assembly GCF_036417665.1). NCBI lineage: Eukaryota > Metazoa > Chordata > Aves > Passeriformes > Passeridae > Passer > Passer domesticus. The sequence goes on from NC_087504.1 coordinate 4,383,374, forward strand.
GGAAAGGCCATCGTTCGTGTCCAGGGCCTGGTGGCCCGGGGTGGCCGGCTGCCTGCTGAAATTCCGCATGCTTCAGGATATCTCCCAGATGCAAGGTGCCCCCACAGGCAACTGTGTCTGGTTTGAGAGTGCCAAGTGCCTCCTACAAACTGACATCAGGAACCTGGCCTGGTGAGTTTTGTTTCTCAGGGGAAAGGCCATCGTTCGTGTCCAGGGCCCGGTGGCCCGGAGTGGCCGGCTGCCTGCTGAAATTCCGCATGGTTCAGGATATCTCCCAGATGCAAGGTGCCCCCACAGGCAACTGTGTCTGGTTTGAGAGTGCCAAGTGCCTCCTGCAAACTGACATCAGGAACCTGGCCTGGTGAGTTTTGTTTCTCAGGGGAAAGGGCATCGTTCGTGTCCAGGGCCTGGTGGCCCGGGGTGGCCGGCTGCCTGCTGAAATTCCGCATGCTTCAGGATATCTCCCAGATGCAAGGTGCCCCCACAGGCAACTGTGTCTGGTTTGAGAGTGCCAAGTGCCTCCTACAAACTGACATCAGGAACCTGGCCTGGTGAGTTTTATTTCTCAGGGGAAAGGCCATCGTTCGTGTCCAGGGCCCGGTGGCCCGGAGTAGCCGGCTGCCTGCTGAAATTCCGCATGGTTCAGGATATCTCCCAGATGCAAGGTGCCCCCACAGGCAACTGTGTCTGGTTTGAGAGTGCCAAGTGCCTCCTGCAAACTGACATCAGGAACCTGGCCTGGTGAGTTTTGTTTCTCAGGGGAAAGGGCATCGTTCGTGTCCAGGGCCCGGTGGCCCGGAGTGGCCGGCTGCCTGCTGAAATTCCGCATGCTTCAGGATATCTCCCAGATGCAAGGTGCCCCCACAGGCAACTGTGTCTGGTTTGAGAGTGCCAAGTGCCTCCTGCAAACTGACATCAGGAACCTGGCCTGGTGAGTTTTGTTTCTCAGGGGAAAGGGCATCGTTCGTGTCCAGGGCCCGGTGGCCCGGAGTGGCCGGCTGCCTGCTGAAATTCCGCATGCTTCAGGATATCTCCCAGATGCAAGGTGCCCCCACAGGCAACTGTGTCTGGTTTGAGAGTGCCAAGTGCCTCCTGCAAACTGACATCAGGAACCTGGCCTGGTGAGTTTTGTTTCTCAGGGGAAAGGCCATGGTTCGTGTCCAGGGCCCGGTGGCCCGGAGTGGCCGGCTGCCTGCTGAAATTCCGCATGCTTCAGGATATCTCCCAGATGCAAGGTGCCCCCACAGGCAACTGTGTCTGGTTTGAGAGTGCCAAGTGCCTCCTGCAAACTGACATCAGGAACCTGCCCTGGTGAGTTTTGTTTCTCAGGGGAAAGGGCATGGTTCGTGTCCAGGGCCTGGTGGCCCGGGGTGGCCGGCTGCCTGCTGAAATTCCGCATGCTTCAGGATATCTCCCAGATGCAAGGTGCCCCCACAGGCAAGTGTGTCTGGTTTGAGAGTGCCAAGTGCCTCCTACAAACTGACATGAGGAACCTGGCCTGGTGAGTTTTATTTCTCAGGGGAAAGGCCATCGTTCGTGTCCAGGGCCCGGTGGCCCGGAGTAGCCGGCTGCCTGCTGAAATTCCGCATGGTTCAGGATATCTCCCAGATGCAAGGAGCACCCACAGGCAACTGTGTCTGGTTTGACAGTGCCACGTGCCTCCTGCAAACTGACATCAGGAACCTGGCCTGGTGAGTTTTGTTTCTCAGGGGAAAGGGCATCGTTCGTGTCCAGGGCCCGGTGGCCTGGAGTGGCCGGCTGCCTGCTGAAATTCCGCATGCTTCAGGATATCTCCCAGATGCAAGGTGCCCCCACAGGCAACTGTGTCTGGTTTGAGAGTGCCAAGTGCCTCCTGCAAACTGACATCAGGAACCTGGCCTGGTGAGTTTTGTTTCTCAGGGGAAAGGGCATGGTTCGTGTCCAGGGCCTGGTGGCCCGGAGTGGCCGGCTGCCTGCTGAAATTCCGCATGCTTCAGGATATCTCCCAGATGCAAGGTGCCCCCACAGGCAACTGTGTCTGGTTTGAGAGTGCCAAGTGCCTCCTGCAAACTGACATCAGGAACCTGGCCTGGTGAGTTTTGTTTCTCAGGGGAAAGGGCATCGTTCGTGTCCAGGGCCCGGTGGCCCGGAGTGGCCGGCTGCCTGCTGAAATTCCGCGTGCTTCAGGATATCTCCCAGATGCAAGGTGCCCCCACAGGCAACTGTGTCTGGTTTGAGAGTGCCAAGTGCCTCCTGCAAACTGACATCAGGAACCTGGCCTGGTGAGTTTTGTTTCTCAGGGGAAAGGGCATCGTTCGTGTCCAGGGCCCGGTGGCCCGGGGTGGCCGGCTGCCTGCTGAAATTCCGCATGCTTCAGGATATCTCCCAGATGCAAGGTGCCCCCACAGGCAAGTGTGTCTGGTTTGAGAGTGCCAAGTGCCTCCTACAAACTGACATGAGGAACCTGGCCTGGTGAGTTTTATTTCTCAGGGGAAAGGCCATCGTTCGTGTCCAGGGCCCGGTGGCCCGGAGTGGCCGGCTGCCTGCTGAAATTCCGCATGCTTCAGGATATCTCCCAGATGCAAGGTGCCCCCACAGGCAACTGTGTCTGGTTTGAGAGTGCCAAGTGCCTCCTGCAAACTGACATCAGGAACCTGGCCTGGTGAGTTTTGTTTCTCAGGGGAAAGGGCATGGTTCGTGTCCAGGGCCCGGTGGCCCGGAGTGGCCGGCTGCCTGCTGAAATTCCGCATGCTTCAGGATATCTCCCAGATGCAAGGTGCCCCCACAGGCAACTGTGTCTGGTTTGAGAGTGCCAAGTGCCTCCTGCAAACTGACATCAGGAACCTGGCCTGGTGAGTTTTGTTTCTCAGGGGAAAGGGCATGGTTCGTGTCCAGGGCCTGGTGGCCCGGGGTGGCCGGCTGCCTGCTGAAATTCCGCATGGTTCAGGATATCTCCCAGATGCAAGGTGCCCCCACAGGCAACTGTGTCTGGTTTGAGAGTGCCAAGTGCCTCCTACAAACTGACATCAGGAACCTGGCCTGGTGAGTTTTGTTTCTCAGGGGAAAGGGCATGGTTCGTGTCCAGGGCCCGGTGGCCCGGAGTGGCCGGCTGCCTGCTGAAATTCCGCATGCTTCAGGATATCTCCCAGATGCAAGGTGCCCCCACAGGCAACTGTGTCTGGTTTGAGAGTGCCAAGTGCCTCCTGCAAACTGACATCAGGAACCTGGCCTGGTGAGTTTTGTTTCTCAGGGGAAAGGGCATCGTTCGTGTCCAGGGCCCGGTGGTCCGGAGTGGCCGGCTGCCTGCTGAAATTCCGCATGCTTCAGGATATCTCCCAGATGCAAGGTGCCCCCACAGGCAACTGTGTCTGGTTTGAGAGTGCCAAGTGCCTCCTGCAAACTGACATCAGGAACCTGGCCTGGTGAGTTTTGTTTCTCAGGGGAAAGGGCATGGTTCGTCTCCAGGGCCCGGTGGCCGGGAGTGGCCGGCTGCCTGCTGAAATTCCGCATGGTTCAGAATATCTCCCAGATGCAAGGTGCCCCCACAGGCAACTGTGTCTGGTTTGAGAGTGCCAAGTGCCTCCTGCAAACTGACATCAGGAACCTGGCCTGGTGAGTTTTGTTTCTCAGGGGAAAGGCCATCGTTCGTGTCCAGGGCCCGGTGGCCCGGAGTGGCCGGCTGCCTGCTGAAATTCCGCATGCTTCAGGATATCTCCCAGATGCAAGGTGCCCCCACAGGCAACTGTGTCTGGTTTGAGAGTGCCAAGTGCCTCCTGCAAACTGACATCAGGAACCTGGCCTGGTGAGTTTTGTTTCTCAGGGGAAAGGGCATCGTTCGTGTCCAGGGCCCGGTGGCCCGGAGTGGCTGGCTGCCTGCTGAAATTCCGCATGCTTCAGGATATCTCCCAGATGCAAGGTGCCCCCACAGGCAACTGTGTCTGGTTTGAGAGTGCCAAGTGCCTCCTGCAAACTGACATCAGGAACCTGGCCTGGTGAGTTTTGTTTCTCAGGGGAAAGGGCATGGTTCGTGTCCAGGGCCCGGTGGCCCGGAGTGGCCGGCTGCCTGCTGAAATTCCGCATGCTTCAGGATATCTCCCAGATGCAAGGTGCCCCCACAGGCAACTGTGTCTGGTTTGACAGTGCCACGTGCCTCCTGCAAACTGACATCAGGAACCTGGCCTGGTGAGTTTTGTTTCTCAGGGGAAAGGCCATCGTTCGTGTCCAGGGCCCGGTGGCCCGGAGTGGCCGGCTGTCTGCTGAAATTCCGCATGCTTCAGGATATCTCCCAGATGCAAGATGCCCCCACAGGCAACTGTGTCTGGTTTGAGAGTGCCAAGTGCCTCCTGCAAACTGACATCAGGAACCTGGCCTGGTGAGTTTTGTTTCTCAGGGGAAAGGGCATCGTTCGTGTCCAGGGCCCGGTGGCCCGGAGTGGCTGGCTGCCTGCTGAAATTCCGCATGCTTCAGGATATCTCCCAGATGCAAGGTGCCCCCACAGGCAACTGTGTCTGGTTTGACAGTGCCAAGTGCCTCCTGCAAACTGACATCAGGAACCTGGCCTGGTGAGTTTTGTTTCTCAGGGGAAAGGGCATGGTTCATGTCCAGGGCCCGGTGGCCCGGAGTGGCCGGCTGCCTGCTGAAATTCCGCATGCTTCAGGATATCTCCCAGATGCAAGGTGCCCCCACAGGCAACTGTGTCTGGTTTGACAGTGCCAAGTGCCTCCTGCAAACTGACATCAGGAACCTGGCCTGGTGAGTTTTGTTTCTCAGGGGAAAGGCCATCGTTCGTGTCCAGGGCCCGGTGGCCCGGAGTGGCTGGCTGCCTGCTGAAATTCCGCATGCTTCAGGATATCTCCCAGATGCAAGGTGCCCCCACAGGCAACTGTGTCTGGTTTGAGAGTGCCAAGTGCCTCCTGCAAACTGACATCAGGAACCTGGCCTGGTGAGTTTTGTTTCTCAGGGGAAAGGGCATGGTTCGTGTCCAGGGCCCGGTGGCCCGGAGTGGCCGGCTGCCTGCTGAAATTCCGCATGCTTCAGGATATCTCCCAGATGCAAGGTGCCCCCACAGGCAACTGTGTCTGGTTTGAGAGTGCCAAGTGCCTCCTACAAACTGACATCAGGAACCTGGCCTGGTGAGTTTTATTTCTCAGGGGAAAGGCCATCGTTCGTGTCCAGGGCCCGGTGGCCCGGAGTGGCCGGCTGCCTGCTGAAATTCCGCATGCTTCAGGATATCTCCCAGATGCAAGGAGCACCCACAGGCAACTGTGTCTGGTTTGAGAGTGCCAAGTGCCTCCTGCAAACTGACATCAGGAACCTGGCCTGGTGAGTTTTGTTTCTCAGGGGAAAGGGCATCGTTTGTGTCCAGGGCCCGGTGGCCCGGAGTGGCCGGCTGCCTGCTGAAATTCCGCATGCTTCAGGATATCTCCCAGATGCAAGGTGCCCCCACAGGCAAGTGTGTCTGGTTTGAGAGTTCCAAGTGCCTCCTGCAGACTGACATCAGGAACCTGGCCTGGTGAGTTTTGTTTCTGAGGGGAAAGGGCATCGTTCGTGTCCAGGGCCCGGTGGCCCGGAGTGGCCGGCTGCCTGCTGAAATTCCGCACGGATCAAGATATCTCCCAGATGCAAGGTGCCCCCACAGGCAACTGTGTCTGGTTTGAGAGTGCCAAGTGCCTCCTGCAAACTGACATCAGGAACCTGGCCTGGTGAGTTTTGTTTCTCAGGGGAAAGGCCATCGTTCGTGTCCAGGGCCCGGTGGCCCGGAGTGGCTGGCTGCCTGCTGAAATTCCGCATGCTTCAGGATATCTCCCAGATGCAAGGTGCCCCCACAGGCAACTGTGTCTGGTTTGAGAGTGCCAAGTGCCTCCTGCAAACTGACATCAGGAACCTGGCCTGGTGAGTTTTGTTTCTCAGGGGAAAGGGCATCGTTCGTGTCCAGGGCCCGGTGGCCCGGAGTGGCCGGCTGCCTGCTGAAATTCCGCATGCTTCAGGATATCTCCCAGATGCAAGGTGCCCCCACAGGCAACTGTGTCTGGTTTGACAGTGCCAAGTGCCTCCTGCAAACTGACATCAGGAACCTGGCCTGGTGAGTTTTGTTTCTCAGGGGAAAGGGCATGGTTCATGTCCAGGGCCCGGTGGCCCGGAGTGGCCGGCTGCCTGCTGAAATTCCGCATGCTTCAGGATATCTCCCAGATGCAAGGTGCCCCCACAGGCAACTGTGTCTGGTTTGACAGTGCCACGTGCCTCCTGCAAACTGACATCAGGAACCTGGCCTGGTGAGTTTTGTTTCTCAGGGGAAAGGCCATCGTTCGTGTCCAGGGCCCGGTGGCCCGGAGTGGCTGGCTGCCTGCTGAAATTCCGCATGCTTCAGGATATCTCCCAGATGCAAGGTGCCCCCACAGGCAACTGTGTCTGGTTTGAGAGTGCCAAGTGCCTCCTGCAAACTGACATCAGGAACCTGGCCTGGTGAGTTTTGTTTCTCAGGGGAAAGGGCATCGTTCGTGTCCAGGGCCCGGTGGCCCGGAGTGGCTGGCTGCCTGCTGAAATTCCGCATGCTTCAGGATATCTCCCAGATGCAAGGTGCCCCCACAGGCAACTGTGTCTGGTTTGAGAGTGCCAAGTGCCTCCTACAAACTGACATCAGGAACCTGGCCTGGTGAGTTTTATTTCTCAGGGGAAAGGGCATGGTTCGTGTCCAGGGCCCGGTGGCCCGGAGTGGCCGGCTGCCTGCTGAAATTCCGCATGCTTCAGGATATCTCCCAGATGCAAGGTGCCCCCACAGGCAACTGTGTCTGGTTTGAGAGTGCCAAGTGCCTCCTGCAAACTGACATCAGGAACCTGGCCTGGTGAGTTTTGTTTCTCAGGGGAAAGGGCATGGTTCGTCTCCAGGGCCCGGTGGCCGGGAGTGGCCGGCTGCCTGCTGAAATTCCGCATGGTTCAGAATATCTCCCAGATGCAAGGTGCCCCCACAGGCAACTGTGTCTGGTTTGAGAGTGCCAAGTGCCTCCTGCAAACTGACATCAGGAACCTGGCCTGGTGAGTTTTGTTTCTCAGGGGAAAGGCCATCGTTCGTGTCCAGGGCCCGGTGGCCCGGAGTGGCCGGCTGCCTGCTGAAATTCCGCATGCTTCAGGATATCTCCCAGATGCAAGGTGCCCCCACAGGCAACTGTGTCTGGTTTGAGAGTGCCAAGTGCCTCCTGCAAACTGACATCAGGAACCTGGCCTGGTGAGTTTTGTTTCTCAGGGGAAAGGGCATCGTTCGTGTCCAGGGCCCGGTGGCCCGGAGTGGCTGGCTGCCTGCTGAAATTCCGCATGCTTCAGGATATCTCCCAGATGCAAGGTGCCCCCACAGGCAACTGTGTCTGGTTTGAGAGTGCCAAGTGCCTCCTGCAAACTGACATCAGGAACCTGGCCTGGTGAGTTTTGTTTCTCAGGGGAAAGGGCATGGTTCGTGTCCAGGGCCCGGTGGCCCGGAGTGGCCGCCTGCCTGCTGAAATTCCGCATGCTTCAGGATATCTCCCAGATGCAAGGTGCCCCCACAGGCAACTGTGTCTGGTTTGACAGTGCCACGTGCCTCCTGCAAACTGACATCAGGAACCTGGCCTGGTGAGTTTTGTTTGTCAGGGGAAAGGCCATCGTTCGTGTCCAGGGCCCGGTGGCCCGGAGTGGCCGGCTGTCTGCTGAAATTCCGCATGCTTCAGGATATCTCCCAGATGCAAGATGCCCCCACAGGCAACTGTGTCTGGTTTGAGAGTGCCAAGTGCCTCCTGCAAACTGACATCAGGAACCTGGCCTGGTGAGTTTTGTTTCTCAGGGGAAAGGGCATCGTTCGTGTCCAGGGCCCGGTGGCCCGGAGTGGCTGGCTGCCTGCTGAAATTCCGCATGCTTCAGGATATCTCCCAGATGCAAGGTGCCCCCACAGGCAACTGTGTCTGGTTTGACAGTGCCAAGTGCCTCCTGCAAACTGACATCAGGAACCTGGCCTGGTGAGTTTTGTTTCTCAGGGGAAAGGGCATGGTTCATGTCCAGGGCCCGGTGGCCCGGAGTGGCCGGCTGCCTGCTGAAATTCCGCATGCTTCAGGATATCTCCCAGATGCAAGGTGCCCCCACAGGCAACTGTGTCTGGTTTGACAGTGCCAAGTGCCTCCTGCAAACTGACATCAGGAACCTGGCCTGGTGAGTTTTGTTTCTCAGGGGAAAGGCCATCGTTCGTGTCCAGGGCCCGGTGGCCCGGAGTGGCTGGCTGCCTGCTGAAATTCCGCATGCTTCAGGATATCTCCCAGATGCAAGGTGCCCCCACAGGCAACTGTGTCTGGTTTGAGAGTGCCAAGTGCCTCCTGCAAACTGACATCAGGAACCTGGCCTGGTGAGTTTTGTTTCTCAGGGGAAAGGGCATGGTTCGTGTCCAGGGCCCGGTGGCCCGGAGTGGCCGGCTGCCTGCTGAAATTCCGCATGCTTCAGGATATCTCCCAGATGCAAGGTGCCCCCACAGGCAACTGTGTCTGGTTTGAGAGTGCCAAGTGCCTCCTACAAACTGACATCAGGAACCTGGCCTGGTGAGTTTTATTTCTCAGGGGAAAGGCCATCGTTCGTGTCCAGGGCCCGGTGGCCCGGAGTGGCCGGCTGCCTGCTGAAATTCCGCATGCTTCAGGATATCTCCCAGATGCAAGGAGCACCCACAGGCAACTGTGTCTGGTTTGAGAGTGCCAAGTGCCTCCTGCAAACTGACATCAGGAACCTGGCCTGGTGAGTTTTGTTTCTCAGGGGAAAGGGCATCGTTTGTGTCCAGGGCCCGGTGGCCCGGAGTGGCCGGCTGCCTGCTGAAATTCCGCATGCTTCAGGATATCTCCCAGATGCAAGGTGCCCCCACAGGCAAGTGTGTCTGGTTTGAGAGTTCCAAGTGCCTCCTGCAGACTGACATCAGGAACCTGGCCTGGTGAGTTTTGTTTCTGAGGGGAAAGGGCATCGTTCGTGTCCAGGGCCCGGTGGCCCGGAGTGGCCGGCTGCCTGCTGAAATTCCGCACGGATCAAGATATCTCCCAGATGCAAGGTGCCCCCACAGGCAACTGTGTCTGGTTTGAGAGTGCCAAGTGCCTCCTGCAAACTGACATCAGGAACCTGGCCTGGTGAGTTTTGTTTCTCAGGGGAAAGGGCATCGTTCGTGTCCAGGGCCCGGTGGCCCGGAGTGGCTGGCTGCCTGCTGAAATTCCGCATGCTTCAGGATATCTCCCAGATGCAAGGTGCCCCCACAGGCAACTGTGTCTGGTTTGAGAGTGCCAAGTGCCTCCTGCAAACTGACATCAGGAACCTGGCCTGGTGAGTTTTGTTTCTCAGGGGAAAGGGCATCGTTCGTGTCCAGGGCCCGGTGGCCCGGAGTGGCCGGCTGCCTGCTGAAATTCCGCATGCTTCAGGATATCTCCCAGATGCAAGGTGCCCCCACAGGCAACTGTGTCTGGTTTGAGAGTGCCAAGTGCCTCCTGCAAACTGACATCAGGAACCTGGCCTGGTGAGTTTTGTTTCTCAGGGGAAAGGGCATGGTTCATGTCCAGGGCCCGGTGGCCCGGAGTGGCCGGCTGCCTGCTGAAATTCCGCATGCTTCAGGATATCTCCCAGATGCAAGGTGCCCCCACAGGCAACTGTGTCTGGTTTGACAGTGCCACGTGCCTCCTGCAAACTGACATCAGGAACCTGGCCTGGTGAGTTTTGTTTCTCAGGGGAAAGGCCATCGTTCGTGTCCAGGGCCCGGTGGCCCGGAGTGGCTGGCTGCCTGCTGAAATTCCGCATGCTTCAGGATATCTCCCAGATGCAAGGTGCCCCCACAGGCAACTGTGTCTGGTTTGAGAGTGCCAAGTGCCTCCTGCAAACTGACATCAGGAACCTGGCCTGGTGAGTTTTGTTTCTCAGGGGAAAGGGCATCGTTCGTGTCCAGGGCCCGGTGGCCCGGAGTGGCTGGCTGCCTGCTGAAATTCCGCATGCTTCAGGATATCTCCCAGATGCAAGGTGCCCCCACAGGCAACTGTGTCTGGTTTGAGAGTGCCAAGTGCCTCCTACAAACTGACATCAGGAACCTGGCCTGGTGAGTTTTATTTCTCAGGGGAAAGGGCATGGTTCGTGTCCAGGGCCCGGTGGCCCGGAGTGGCCGGCTGCCTGCTGAAATTCCGCATGCTTCAGGATATCTCCCAGATGCAAGGTGCCCCCACAGGCAACTGTGTCTGGTTTGACAGTGCCACGTGCCTCCTGCAAACTGACATCAGGAACCTGGCCTGGTGAGTTTTGTTTCTCAGGGGAAAGGCCATCGTTCGTGTCCAGGGCCCGGTGGCCCGGAGTGGCCGGCTGTCTGCTGAAATTCCGCATGCTTCAGGATATCTCCCAGATGCAAGATGCCCCCACAGGCAACTGTGTCTGGTTTGAGAGTGCCAAGTGCCTCCTGCAAACTGACATCAGGAACCTGGCCTGGTGAGTTTTGTTTCTCAGGGGAAAGGGCATCGTTCGTGTCCAGGGCCCGGTGGCCCGGAGTGGCTGGCTGCCTGCTGAAATTCCGCATGCTTCAGGATATCTCCCAGATGCAAGGTGCCCCCACAGGCAACTGTGTCTGGTTTGAGAGTGCCAAGTGCCTCCTGCAAACTGACATCAGGAACCTGGCCTGGTGAGTTTTGTTTCTCAGGGGAAAGGGCATCGTTCGTGTCCAGGGCCCGGTGGCCCGGAGTGGCCGGCTGCCTGCTGAAATTCCGCATGCTTCAGGATATCTCCCAGATGCAAGGTGCCCCCACAGGCAACTGTGTCTGGTTTGAGAGTGCCAAGTGCCTCCTGCAAACTGACATCAGGAACCTGGCCTGGTGAGTTTTATTTCTCAGGGCAAAGGGCATGGTTCGTGTCCAGGGCCCGGTGGCCCGGAGCGGCCGGCTGCCTGCTGAAATTCCGCATGCTTCAGGATATCTCCCAGATGCAAGGAGCACCCACAGGCAACTGTGTCTGGTTTGAGAGTGCCAAGTGCCTCCTGCAAACTGACATCAGGAACCTGGCCTGGTGAGTTTTGTTTCTCAGGGGAAAGGGCATGGTTCGTGTCCAGGGCCCGGTGGCCCGGAGTGGCCGGCTGCCTGCTGAAATTCCACATGGTTCAGGATATCTCCCAGATGCAAGGTGACCCCACAGGCAACTGTGTCTGGTTTGAGAGTGCCAAGTGCCTCCTGCAAACTGACATCAGGAACCTGGCCTGGTGAGTTTTGTTTCTCAGGGGAAAGGGCATAGTTCGTGTCCAGGGCCCGGTGGCCCGGAGTGGCTGGCTGCCTGCTGAAATTCCGCATGCTTCAGGATATCTCCCAGATGCAAGGTGCCCCCACAGGCAACTGTGTCTGGTTTGAGAGTGCCAAGTGCCTCCTGCAAACTGACATCAGGAACCTGGCCTGGTGAGTTTTGTTTCTCAGGGGAAAGGGCATCGTTCGTGTCCAGGGCCCGGTGGCCCGGAGTGGCCGGCTGCCTGCTGAAATTCCGCATGCTTCAGGATATCTCCCAGATGCAAGGTGCCCCCACAGGCAACTGTGTCTGGTTTGAGAGTGCCAAGTGCCTCCTGCAAACTGACATCAGGAACCTGGCCTGGTGAGTTTTGTTTCTCAGGGGAAAGGGCATGGTTCGTCTCCAGGGCCCGGTGGCCGGGAGTGGCCGGCTGCCTGCTGAAATTCCGCATGGTTCAGAATATCTCCCAGATGCAAGGTGCCCCCACAGGCAACTGTGTCTGGTTTGAGAGTGCCAAGTGCCTCCTGCAAACTGACATCAGGAACCTGGCCTGGTGAGTTTTGTTTCTCAGGGGAAAGGGCATCGTTCGTGTCCAGGGCCCGGTGGCCCGGAGTGGCCGGCTGCCTGCTGAAATTCCGCATGCTTCAGGATATCTCCCAGATGCAAGGTGCCCCCACAGGCAACTGTGTCTGGTTTGAGAGTGCCAAGTGCCTCCTGCAAACTGACATCAGGAACCTGGCCTGGTGAGTTTTGTTTCTCAGGGGAAAGGGCATCGTTCGTGTCCAGGGCCCGGTGGCCCGGAGTGGCTGGCTGCCTGCTGAAATTCCGCATGCTTCAGGATATCTCCCAGATGCAAGGTGCCCCCACAGGCAACTGTGTCTGGTTTGAGAGTGCCAAGTGCCTCCTGCAAACTGACATCAGGAACCTGGCCTGGTGAGTTTTGTTTCTCAGGGGAAAGGGCATGGTTCGTGTCCAGGGCCCGGTGGCCCGGAGTGGCCGGCTGCCTGCTGAAATTCCGCATGCTTCAGGATATCTCCCAGATGCAAGGTGCCCCCACAGGCAACTGTGTCTGGTTTGACAGTGCCACGTGCCTCCTGCAAACTGACATCAGGAACCTGGCCTGGTGAGTTTTGTTTGTCAGGGGAAAGGCCATCGTTCGTGTCCAGGGCCCGGTGGCCCGGAGTGGCCGGCTGTCTGCTGAAATTCCGCATGCTTCAGGATATCTCCCAGATGCAAGATGCCCCCACAGGCAACTGTGTCTGGTTTCAGAGTGCCAAGTGCCTCCTGCAAACTGACATCAGGAACCTGGCCTGGTGAGTTTTGTTTCTCAGGGGAAAGGGCATCGTTCGTGTCCAGGGCCCGGTGGCCCGGAGTGGCTGGCTGCCTGCTGAAATTCCGCATGCTTCAGGATATCTCCCAGATGCAAGGTGCCCCCACAGGCAACTGTGTCTGGTTTGACAGTGCCAAGTGCCTCCTGCAAACTGACATCAGGAACCTGGCCTGGTGAGTTTTGTTTCTCAGGGGAAAGGGCATGGTTCGTGTCCAGGGCCCGGTGGCCCGGAGTGGCCGGCTGCCTGCTGAAATTCCGCATGCTTCAGGATATCTCCCAGATGCAAGGTGCCCCCACAGGCAACTGTGTCTGGTTTGACAGTGCCACGTGCCTCCTGCAAACTGACATCAGGAACCTGGCCTGGTGAGTTTTGTTTCTCAGGGGAAAGGCCATCGTTCGTGTCCAGGGCCCGGTGGCCCGGAGTGGCTGGCTGCCTGCTGAAATTCCGCATGCTTCAGGATATCTCCCAGATGCAAGGTGCCCCCACAGGCAACTGTGTCTGGTTTGAGAGTGCCAAGTGCCTCCTGCAAACTGACATCAGGAACCTGGCCTGGTGAGTTTTGTTTCTCAGGGGAAAGGGCATGGTTCGTGTCCAGGGCCCGGTGGCCCGGAGTGGCCGGCTGCCTGCTGAAATTCCGCATGCTTCAGGATATCTCCCAGATGCAAGGTGCCCCCACAGGCAACTGTGTCTGGTTTGAGAGTGCCAAGTGCCTCCTACAAACTGACATCAGGAACCTGGCCTGGTGAGTTTTATTTCTCAGGGGAAAGGCCATCGTTCGTGTCCAGGGCCCGGTGGCCCGGAGTGGCCGGCTGCCTGCTGAAATTCCGCATGGTTCAGGATATCTCCCAGATGCAAGGAGCACCCACAGGCAACTGTGTCTGGTTTGAGAGTGCCAAGTGCCTCCTGCAAACTGACATCAGGAACCTGGCCTGGTGAGTTTTGTTTCTCAGGGGAAAGGGCATCGTTTGTGTCCAGGGCCCGGTGGCCCGGAGTGGCCGGCTGCCTGCTGAAATTCCGCATGCTTCAGGATATCTCCCAGATGCAAGGTGCCCCCACAGGCAAGTGTGTCTGGTTTGAGAGTTCCAAGTGCCTCCTGCAGACTGACATCAGGAACCTGGCCTGGTGAGTTTTGTTTCTGAGGGGAAAGGGCATCGTTCGTGTCCAGGGCCCGGTGGCCCGGAGTGGCCGGCTGCCTGCTGAAATTCCGCACGGATCAAGATATCTCCCAGATGCAAGGTGCCCCCACAGGCAACTGTGTCTGGTTTGAGAGTGCCAAGTGCCTCCTGCAAACTGACATCAGGAACCTGGCCTGGTGAGTTTTGTTTCTCAGGGGAAAGGGCATCGTTCGTGTCCAGGGCCCGGTGGCCCGGAGTGGCCGGCTGCCTGCTGAAATTCCGCATGCTTCAGGATATCTCCCAGATGCAAGGTGCCCCCACAGGCAACTGTGTCTGGTTTGAGAGTGCCAAGTGCCTCCTGCAAACTGACATCAGGAACCTGGCCTGGTGAGTTTTATTTCTCAGGGCAAAGGGCATGGTTCGTGTCCAGGGCCCGGTGGCCCGGAGCGGCCGGCTGCCTGCTGAAATTCCGCATGCTTCAGGATATCTCCCAGATGCAAGGAGCACCCACAGGCAACTGTGTCTGGTTTGAGAGTGCCAAGTGCCTCCTGCAAACTGACATCAGGAACCTGGCCTGGTGAGTTTTGTTTCTCAGGGGAAAGGGCATGGTTCGTGTCCAGGGCCCCGTGGCCCGGAGTGGCCGGCTGCCTGCTGAAATTCCACATGGTTCAGGATATCTCCCAGATGCAAGGTGCCCCCACAGGCAACTGTGTCTGGTTTGAGAGTGCCAAGTGCCTCCTGCAAACTGACATCAGGAACCTGGCCTGGTGAGTTTTGTTTCTCAGGGGAAAGGGCATCGTTCGTGTCCAGGGCCCGGTGGCCCGGAGTGGCTGGCTGCCTGCTGAAATTCCGCATGCTTCAGGATATCTCCCAGATGCAAGGTGCCCCCACAGGCAACTGTGTCTGGTTTGAGAGTGCCAAGTGCCTCCTGCAAACTGACATCAGGAACCTGGCCTGGTGAGTTTTGTTTCTCAGGGGAAAGGGCATCGTTCGTGTCCAGGGCCCGGTGGCCCGGAGTGGCCGGCTGCCTGCTGAAATTCCGCATGCTTCAGGATATCTCCCAGATGCAAGGTGCCCCCACAGGCAACTGTGTCTGGTTTGAGAGTGCCAAGTGCCTCCTGCAAACTGACATCAGGAACCTGGCCTGGTGAGTTTTGTTTCTCAGGGGAAAGGGCATCGTTCGTGTCCAGGGCCCGGTGGTCCGGAGTGGCCGGCTGCCTGCTGAAATTCCGCATGCTTCAGGATATCTCCCAGATGCAAGGTGCCCCCACAGGCAACTGTGTCTGGCTTGAGAGTGCCAAGTGCCTCCTGCAAACTGACATCAGGAACCTGGCCTGGTGAGTTTTGTTTCTCAGGGGAAAGGCCATCGTTCGTGTCCAGGGCCCGGTGGTCCGGAGTGGCCGGCTGCCTGCTGAAATTCCGCATGCTTCAGGATATCTCCCAGATGCAAGGTGCCCCCACAGGCAACTGTGTCTGGTTTGAGAGTGCCAAGTGCCTCCTGCAAACTGACATCAGGAACCTGGCCTGGTGAGTTTTGTTTCTCAGGGGAAAGGGCATGGTTCGTGTCCAGGGCCCGGTGGCCCGGAGTGGCCGGCTGCCTGCTGAAATTCCGCATGGTTCAGGATATCTCCCAGACGCAAGGTGCCCCCACAGGCAACTGTGTCTGGTTTGAGAGTGCCAAGTGCCTCCTGCGAACTGACATCAGGAACCTGGCCTGGTGAGTTTTGTTTCTCAGGGGAAAGGGCATGGTTCGTGTCCAGGGCCCGGTGGCCCGGAGTGGCCGGCTGCCTGCTGAAATTCCGCATGGTTCAGGATATCTCCCAGATGCAAGGTGCCCCCACAGGCAACTGTGTCTGGTTTGAGAGTGCCAAGTGCCTCCTGCAAACTGACATCAGGAACCTGGCCTGGTGAGTTTTGTTTCTCAGGGGAAAGGGCATGGTTTGTGTCCAGGGCCCGGTGGCCCGGTGTGGCCGGCTGCCTGCTGAAATTCCGCATGCTTCAGGATATCTCCCAGATGCAAGGTGCCCCCACAGGCAACTGTGTCTGGTTTGAGAGTGCCAAGTGCCTCCTGCAAACTGACATCAGGAACCTGGCCTGGTGAGTTTTGTTTCTCAGGGGAAAGGGCATCGTTCGTGTCCAGGGCCCGGTGGCCCGGAGTGGCCGGCTGCCTGCTGAAATTCCGCATGCTTCAGGATATCTCCCAGATGCAAGGTGCCCCCACAGGCAACTGTGTCTGGTTTGAGAGTGCCAAGTGCCTCCTGCAAACTGACATCAGGAACCTGGCCTGGTGAGTTTTGTTTCTCAGGGGAAAGGGCATCGTTCGTGTCCAGGGCCCGGTGGCCCGGAGTGGCTGGCTGCCTGCTGAAATTCCGCATGCTTCAGGATATCTCCCAGATGCAAGGTGCCCCCACAGGCAACTGTGTCTGGTTTGACAGTGCCAAGTGCCTCCTGCAAACTGACATCAGGAACCTGGCCTGGTGAGTTTTGTTTCTCAGGGGAAAGGGCATGGTTCGTGTCCAGGGCCCAGTGGCCCGGAGTGGCCGGCTGCCTGCTGAAATTCCGCATGCTTCAGGATATCTCCTAGATGCAAGGTGCCCCCACAGGCAACTGTGTCTGGTTTGACAGTGCCAAGTGCCTCCTGCAAACTGACATCAGCAACCTGGCCTGGTGAGTTTTGTTTCTCAGGGGAAAGGGCATCGTTCGTGTCCAGGGCCCGGTGGCCTGGAGTGGCCGGCTGCCTGCTGAAATTCCGCATGCTTCAGGATATCTCCCAGATGCAAGGTGCCCCCACAGGCAACTGTGTCTGGTTTGAGAGTGCCAAGTGCCTCCTGCAAACTGACATCAGGAACCTGGCCTGGTGAGTTTTGTTTCTC
This sequence comes from Passer domesticus, assembly GCF_036417665.1. Lineage (NCBI taxonomy): Eukaryota > Metazoa > Chordata > Aves > Passeriformes > Passeridae > Passer > Passer domesticus. The sequence continues at coordinate 4,399,901 of NC_087504.1, forward strand.
AGGGGAAAGGCCATCGTTCGTGTCCAGGGCCCGGTGGCCCGGAGTGGCCGGCTGCCTGCTGAAATTCCGCATGCTTCAGGATATCTCCCAGATGCAAGGTGCCCCCACAGGCAACTGTGTCTGGTTTGAGAGTGCCAAGTGCCTCCTACAAACTGACATCAGGAACCTGGCCTGGTGAGTTTTATTTCTCAGGGGAAAGGCCATCGTTCGTGTCCAGGGCCCGGTGGCCCGGGGTGGCCGGCTGCCTGCTGAAATTCCGCATGGTTCAGGATATCTCCCAGATGCAAGGAGCACCCACAGGCAACTGTGTCTGGTTTGACAGTGCCAAGTGCCTCCTGCAAACTGACATCAGGAACCTGGCCTGGTGAGTTTTATTTCTCAGGGGAAAGGCCATCGTTCGTGTCCAGGGCCCGGTGGCCCGGGGTGGCCGGCTGCCTGCTGAAATTCCGCATGGTTCAGGATATCTCCCAGATGCAAGGAGCACCCACAGGCAACTGTGTCTGGTTTGACAGTGCCAAGTGCCTCCTGCAAACTGACATCAGGAACCTGGCCTGGTGAGTTTTGTTTGTCAGGGCAAAGGGCATTGTTTGTGCCCAGGGCCCGGTGGCCCGGAGTGGCCGGCTGCCTGCTGAAATTCCGCATGCTTCAGGATATCTCCCAGATGCAAGGTGCCCCCACAGGCAACTGTGTCTGGTTTGAGAGTGCCAAGTGCCTCCTGCAAACTGACATCAGGAACCTGGCCTGGTGAGTTTTGTTTCTGAGGGGAAAGGGCATGGTTCGTGTCCAGGGCCTGGTGGCCCGGGGTGGCCGGCTGCCTGCTGAAATTCCGCATGCTTCAGGATATCTCCCAGATGCAAGGTGCCCCCACAGGCAACTGTGTCTGGTTTGAGAGTGCCACGTGCCTCCTGCAAACTGACATCAGGAACCTGGCCTGGTGAGTTTTGTTTCTCAGGGGAAAGGGCATCGTTTGTGTCCAGGGCCCGGTGGCCCGGAGTGGCCGGCTGCCTGCTGAAATTCCGCATGCTTCAGGATATCTCCCAGATGCAAGGTGCCCCCACAGGCAACTGTGTCTGGTTTGAGAGTGCCAAGTGCCTCCTGCAAACTGACATCAGGAACCTGGCCTGGTGAGTTTTGTTTCTCAGGGGAAAGGGCATCGTTCGTGTCCAGGGCCCGGTGGCCCGGAGTGGCTGGCTGCCTGCTGAAATTCCGCATGCTTCAGGATATCTCCCAGATGCAAGGTGCCCCCACATGCAACTGTGTCTGGTTTGAGAGTGCCAAGTGCCTCCTGCAAACTGACATCAGGAACCTGGCCTGGTGAGTTTTGTTTGTCAGGGGAAAGGGCATGGTTCGTGTCCAGGGCCCGGTGGCCCGGAGTGGCCGGCTGCCTGCTGAAATTCCGCATGCTTCAGGATATCTCCCAGATGCAAGGTGCCTCCACAGGCAACTGTGTCTGGTTTGACAGTGCCACGTGCCTCCTGCAAACTGACATCAGGAACCTGGCCTGGTGAGTTTTGTTTCTCGGGGGAAAGGGCATGGTTCGTGTCCAGGGCCCGGTGGCCCGGAGTGGCCGGCTGCCTGCTGAAATTCCGCATGCTTCAGGATATCTCCCAGATGCAAGATGCCCCCACAGGCAACTGTGTCTGGTTTGAGAGTGCCAAGTGCCTCCTGCAAACTGACATCAGGAACCTGGCCTGGTGAGTTTTGTTTCTCAGGGGAAAGGGCATGGTTCGTGTCCAGGGCCCGGTGGCCCGGAGTGGCCGGCTGCCTGCTGAAATTCCGCATGCTTCAGGATATCTCCCAGATGCAAGGTGCCCCCACAGGCAACTGTGTCTGGTTTGAGAGTGCCAAGTGCCTCCTGCAAACTGACATCAGGAACCTGGCCTGGTGAGTTTTGTTTCTCAGGGCAAAGGGCATGGTTCGTGTCCAGGGCCCGGTGGCCCGGAGTGGCCGGCTGCCTGCTGAAATTCCGCATGCTTCAGGATATCTCCCAGATGCAAGGTGCCCCCACAGGCAACTGTGTCTGGTTTGAGAGTGCCAAGTGCCTCCTACAAACTGACATCAGGAACCTGGCCTGGTGAGTTTTATTTCTCAGGGGAAAGGCCATCGTTCGTGTCCAGGGCCCGGTGGCCCGGAGTGGCTGGCTGCCTGCTGAAATTCCGCATGGTTCAGGATATCTCCCAGATGCAAGGAGCACCCACAGGCAACTGTGTCTGGTTTGAGAGTGCCAAGTGCCTCCTGCAAACTGACATCAGGAACCTGGCCTGGTGAGTTTTGTTTCTCAGGGCAAAGGGCATCGTTTGTGTCCAGGGCCCGGTGGCCCAGAGTGGCCGGCTGCCTGCTGAAATTCCGCATGCTTCAGGATATCTCCCAGATGCAAGGTGCCCCCACAGGCAACTGTGTCTGGTTTGACAGTGCCAAGTGCCTCCTGCAAACTGACATCAGGAACCTGGCCTGGTGAGTTTTGTTTCTCAGGGGAAAGGGCATCGTTCGTGTCCAGGGCCCGGTGGCCTGGAGTGGCCGGCTGCCTGCTGAAATTCCGCATGCTTCAGGATATCTCCCAGATGCAAGGTGCCCCCACAAGCAACTGTGTCTGGTTTGAGAGTGCCAAGTGCCTCCTGCAAACTGACATCAGGAACCTGGCCTGGTGAGTTTTATTTCTCAGGGGAAAGGTCATCGTTCTTGTCCAGAGCCCGGTGGCCCGGAGCGGCCGGCTGCCTGCTGAAATTCCGCATGCTTCAGGATATCTCCCAGATGCAAGGAGCACCCACAGGCAACTGTGTCTGGTTTGAGAGTGCCAAGTGCCTCCTGCAAACTGACATCAGGAACCTGGCCTGGTGAGTTTTGTTTCTCAGGGGAAAGGGCATCGTTCGTGTCCAGGGCCCGGTGGCCCGGAGTGGCCGGCTGCCTGCTGAAATTCCGCATGCTTCAGGATATCTCCCAGATGCAAGGTGCCCCCACAGGCAACTGTGTCTGGTTTGACAGTGCCAAGTGCCTCCTGCAAACTGACATCAGGAACCTGGCCTGGTGAGTTTTGTTTCTCAGGGGAAAGGGCATCGTTCGTGTCCAGGGCCCGGTGGCCTGGAGTGGCCGGCTGCCTGCTGAAATTCCGCATGCTTCAGGATATCTCCCAGATGCAAGGTGCCCCCACAGGCAACTGTGTCTGGTTTGAGAGTGCCAAGTGCCTCCTGCAAACTGACATCAGGAACCTGGCCTGGTGAGTTTTGTTTCTGAGGGGAAAGGGCATCGTTCGTGTCCAGGGCCTGGTGGCCCGGGGTGGCCGGCTGCCTGCTGAAATTCCGCCCGGATCAAGATATCTCCCAGATGCAAGGAGCACCCACAGGCAACTGTGTCTGGTTTGAGAGTGCCAAGTGCCTCCTGCAAACTGACATCAGGAACCTGGCCTGGTGAGTTTTATTTCTCAGGGGAAAGGCCATCGTTCTTGTCCAGAGCCCGGTGGCCCGGGGTGGCCGGCTGCCTGCTGAAATTCCGCATGGTTCAGGATATCTCCCAGATGCAAGGAGCACCCACAGGCAACTGTGTCTGGTTTGAGAGTGCCAAGTGCCTCCTGCAAACTGACATCAGGAACCTGGCCTGGTGAGTTTTGTTTCTCAGGGCAAAGGGCATCGTTTGTGTCCAGGGCCCGGTGGCCCAGAGTGGCCGGCTGCCTGCTGAAATTCCGCATGCTTCAGGATATCTCCCAGATGCAAGGTGCCCCCACAGGCAACTGTGTCTGGTTTGACAGTGCCAAGTGCCTCCTGCAAACTGACATCAGGAACCTGGCCTGGTGAGTTTTGTTTCTGAGGGGAAAGGGCATCGTTCGTGTCCAGGGCCTGGTGGCCCGGGGTGGCCGGCTGCCTGCTGAAATTCCGCATGCTTCAGGATATCTCCCAGATGCAAGGTGCCCCCACAGGCAACTGTGTCTGGTTTGAGAGTGCCACGTGCCTCCTGCAAACTGACATCAGGAACCTGGCCTGGTGAGTTTTGTTTCTCAGGGGAAAGGGCATCGTTCGTGTCCAGGGCCCGGTGGCCTGGAGTGGCCGGCTGCCTGCTGAAATTCCGCATGCTTCAGGATATCTCCCAGATGCAAGGTGCCCCCACAAGCAACTGTGTCTGGTTTGAGAGTGCCAAGTGCCTCCTGCAAACTGACATCAGGAACCTGGCCTGGTGAGTTTTATTTCTCAGGGGAAAGGTCATCGTTCTTGTCCAGAGCCCGGTGGCCCGGAGCGGCCGGCTGCCTGCTGAAATTCCGCATGCTTCAGGATATCTCCCAGATGCAAGGAGCACCCACAGGCAACTGTGTCTGGTTTGAGAGTGCCAAGTGCCTCCTGCAAACTGACATCAGGAACCTGGCCTGGTGAGTTTTGTTTGTCAGGGGAAAGGGCATCGTTCGTGTCCAGGGCCCGGTGGCCCGGAGTGGCCGGCTGCCTGCTGAAATTCCGCATGGTTCAGGATATCTCCCAGATGCAAGGTGCCCCCACAGGCAACTGTGTCTGGTTTGACAGTGCCAAGTGCCTCCTGCAAACTGACATCAGGAACCTGGCCTGGTGAGTTTTGTTTCTCAGGGGAAAGGGCATCGTTCGTGTCCAGGGCCCGGTGGCCTGGAGTGGCCGGCTGCCTGCTGAAATTCCGCATGCTTCAGGATATCTCCCAGATGCAAGGTGCCCCCACAGGCAACTGTGTCTGGTTTGAGAGTGCCAAGTGCCTCCTGCAAACTGACATCAGGAACCTGGCCTGGTGAGTTTTGTTTCTCAGGGGAAAGGGCATCGTTCGTGTCCAGGGCCCGGTGGCCCGGAGTGGCCGGCTGCCTGCTGAAATTCCGCATGCTTCAGGATATCTCCCAGATGCAAGGTGCCCCCACAGGCAACTGTGTCTGGTTTGAGAGTGCCAAGTGCCTCCTGCAAACTGACATCAGGAACCTGGCCTGGTGAGTTTTGTTTCTCAGGGGAAAGGGCATCGTTCGTGTCCAGGGCCCGGTGGCCCGGAGTGGCCGGCTGCCTGCTGAAATTCCGCATGCTTCAGGATATCTCCTAGATGCAAGGTGCCCCCACAGGCAACTGTGTCTGGTTTGACAGTGCCAAGTGCCTCCTGCAAACTGACATCAGCAACCTGGCCTGGTGAGTTTTGTTTCTCAGGGGAAAGGGCATCGTTCGTGTCCAGGGCCCGGTGGCCTGGAGTGGCCGGCTGCCTGCTGAAATTCCGCATGCTTCAGGATATCTCCCAGATGCAAGGTGCCCCCACAGGCAACTGTGTCTGGTTTGAGAGTGCCAAGTGCCTCCTGCAAACTGACATCAGGAACCTGGCCTGGTGAGTTTTGTTTCTCAGGGGAAAGGGCATGGTTCGTGTCCAGGGCCCGGTGGCCCGGAGTGGCCGGCTGCCTGCTGAAATTCCGCATGCTTCAGGATATCTCCCAGATGCAAGGTGCCCCCACAGGCAACTGTGTCTGGTTTGAGAGTGCCAAGTGCCTCCTACAAACTGACATCAGGAACCTGGCCTGGTGAGTTTTATTTCTCAGGGGAAAGGCCATCGTTCGTGTCCAGGTCCCGGTGGCCCGGGGTGGCCGGCTGCCTGCTGAAATTCCGCATGGTTCAGGATATCTCCCAGATGCAAGGAGCACCCACAGGCAACTGTGTCTGGTTTGACAGTGCCAAGTGCCTCCTGCAAACTGACATCAGGAACCTGGCCTGGTGAGTTTTGTTTCTCAGGGGAAAGGGCATCGTTCGTGTCCAGGGCCCGGTGGCCCGGAGTGGCCGGCTGCCTGCTGAAATTCCGCATGCTTCAGGATATCTCCCAGATGCAAGGTGCCCCCACAGGCAACTGTGTCTGGTTTGAGAGTGCCAAGTGCCTCCTGCAAACTGACATCAGGAACCTGGCCTGGTGAGTTTTGTTTCTGAGGGGAAAGGGCATCGTTCGTGTCCAGGGCCTGGTGGCCCGGGGTGGCCGGCTGCCTGCTGAAATTCCGCCCGGATCAAGATATCTCCCAGATGCAAGGAGCACCCACAGGCAACTGTGTCTGGTTTGAGAGTGCCAAGTGCCTCCTGCAAACTGACATCAGGAACCTGGCCTGGTGAGTTTTATTTCTCAGGGGAAAGGCCATCGTTCTTGTCCAGAGCCCGGTGGCCCGGAGCGGCCGGCTGCCTGCTGAAATTCCGCATGCTTCAGGATATCTCCCAGATGCAAGGAGCACCCACAGGCAACTGTGTCTGGTTTGAGAGTGCCAAGTGCCTCCTGCAAACTGACATCAGGAACCTGGCCTGGTGAGTTTTATTTCTCAGGGGAAAGGCCATCGTTCTTGTCCAGAGCCCCGTGGCCCGGAGCGGCCGGCTGCCTGCTGAAATTCCGCATGCTTCAGGATATCTCCCAGATGCAAGGAGCACCCACAGGCAACTGTGTCTGGTTTGAGAGTGCCAAGTGCCTCCTGCAAACTGACATCAGGAACCTGGCCTGGTGAGTTTTGTTTGTCAGGGGAAAGGGCATGGTTCGTGTCCAGGGCCCGGTGGCCCGGAGTGGCCGGCTGCCTGCTGAAATTCCGCATGCTTCAGGATATCTCCCAGATGCAAGGTGCCCCCACAGGCAACTGTGTCTGGTTTGAGAGTGCCAAGTGCCTCCTGCAAACTGACATCAGGAACCTGGCCTGGTGAGTTTTGTTTCTCAGGGGAAAGGGCATGATTCGTGTCCAGGGCCCGGTGGCCCGGAGCGGCCGGCTGCCTGCTGAAATTCCGCATGCTTCAGGATATCTCCCAGATGCAAGGTGCCCCCACAGGCAACTGTGTCTGGTTTGAGAGTGCCAAGTGCCTCCTGCAAACTGACATCAGGAACCTGGCCTGGTGAGTTTTGTTTCTCAGGGCAAAGGGCATCGTTTGTGTCCAGGGCCCGGTGGCCCGGAGTGGCCGGCTGCCTGCTGAAATTCCGCATGCTTCAGGATATCTCCCAGATGCAAGGTGCCCCCACAGGCAACTGTGTCTGGTTTGAGAGTGCCAAGTGCCTCCTGCAAACTGACATCAGGAACCTGGCCTGGTGAGTTTTGTTTCTCAGGGGAAAGGGCATCGTTCGTGTCCAGGGCCTGGTGGCCCGGGGTGGCCGGCTGCCTGCTGAAATTCCGCACGGATCAAGATATCTCCCAGATGCAAGGTGCCCCCACAGGCAACTGTGTCTGGTTTGAGAGTGCCACGTGCCTCCTGCAAACTGACATCAGGAACCTGGCCTGGTGAGTTTTGTTTCTCAGGGGAAAGGGCATGGTTCGTGTCCAGGGCCCGGTGGCCCGGAGTGGCCGGCTGCCTGCTGAAATTCCGCATGCTTCAGGATATCTCCTAGATGCAAGGTGCCCCCACAGGCAACTGTGTCTGGTTTGACAGTGCCAAGTGCCTCCTGCAAACTGACATCAGGAACCTGGCCTGGTGAGTTTTATTTCTCAGGGGAAAGGCCATCGTTCTTGTTCAGAGCCCGGTGGCCCGGAGTGGCCGGCTGCCTGCTGAAATTCCGCATGCTTCAGGATATCTCCCAGATGCAAGGAGCACCCACAGGCAACTGTGTCTGGTTTGAGAGTGCCAAGTGCCTCCTGCAAACTGACATCAGGAACCTGGCCTGGTGAGTTTTGTTTCTCAGGGGAAAGGGCATCGTTCGTGTCCAGGGCCCGGTGGCCTGGAGTGGCCGGCTGCCTGCTGAAATTCCGCATGCTTCAGGATATCTCCCAGATGCAAGGTGCTCCCACAGGCAACTGTGTCTGGTTTGAGAGTGCCAAGTGCCTCCTGCAAACTGACATCAGGAACCTGGCCTGGTGAGTTTTGTTTCTCAGGGGAAAGGGCATGGTTCGTGTCCAGGGCCCGGTGGCCCGGAGTGGCCGGCTGCCTGCTGAAATTCCGCATGCTTCAGGATATCTCCCAGATGCAAGGTGCCCCCACAGGCAACTGTGTCTGGTTTGACAGTGCCAAGTGCCTCCTGCAAACTGACATCAGGAACCTGGCCTGGTGAGTTTTGTTTCTCAGGGGAAAGGGCATCGTTCGTGTCCAGGGCCCGGTGGCCCGGAGTGGCCGGCTGCCTGCTGAAATTCCGCATGCTTCAGGATATCTCCTAGATGCAAGGTGCCCCCACAGGCAACTGTGTCTGGTTTGACAGTGCCAAGTGCCGCCTGCAAACTGACATCAGCAACCTGGCCTGGTGAGTTTTGTTTCTCAGGGGAAAGGGCATGGTTCGTGTCCAGGGCCCGGTGGCCTGGAGTGGCCGGCTGCCTGCTGAAATTCCGCATGCTTCAGGATATCTCCCAGATGCAAGGTGCCCCCACAGGCAACTGTGTCTGGTTTGAGAGTGCCAAGTGCCTCCTGCAAACTGACATCAGGAACCTGGCCTGGTGAGTTTTGTTTCTCAGGGGAAAGGGCATCGTTCGTGTCCAGGGCCCGGTGGCCCGGAGTGGCCGGCTGCCTGCTGAAATTCCGCATGCTTCAGGATATCTCCCAGATGCAAGGTGCCCCCACAGGCAACTGTGTCTGGTTTCAGAGTGCCAAGTGCCTCCTGCAAACTGACATGAGGAACCTGGCCTGGTGAGTTTTATTTCTCAGGGGAAAGGCCATCGTTCGTGTCCAGGGCCCGGTGGCCCGGGGTGGCCGGCTGCCTGCTGAAATTCCGCATGGTTCAGGATATCTCCCAGATGCAAGGAGCACCCACAGGCAACTGTGTCTGGTTTGACAGTGCCAAGTGCCTCCTGCAAACTGACATCAGGAACCTGGCCTGGTGAGTTTTGTTTCTCAGGGGAAAGGGCATCGTTCGTGTCCAGGGCCCGGTGGCCCGGAGTGGCCGGCTGCCTGCTGAAATTCCGCATGCTTCAGGATATCTCCCAGATGCAAGGTGCCCCCACAGGCAACTGTGTCTGGTTTGACAGTGCCAAGTGCCTCCTGCAAACTGACATCAGGAACCTGGCCTGGTGAGTTTTGTTTCTGAGGGGAAAGGGCATCGTTCGTGTCCAGGGCCTGGTGGCCCGGGGTGGCCGGCTGCCTGCTGAAATTCCGCACGGATCAAGATATCTCCCAGACGCAAGGTGCCCCCACAGGCAACTGTGTCTGGTTTGAGAGTGCCACGTGCCTCCTGCAAACTGACATCAGGAACCTGTCCTGGTGAGTTTTGTTTCTCAGGGGAAAGGGCATCGTTCGTGTCCAGGGCCCGGTGGCCCGGAGTGGCCGGCTGCCTGCTGAAATTCCGCATGCTTCAGGATATCTCCCAGATGCAAGGTGCCCCCACAGGCAACTGTGTCTGGTTTGAGAGTGCCAAGTGCCTCCTGCAAACTGACATCAGGAACCTGGCCTGGTGAGTTTTATTTCTCAGGGGAAAGGCCATCGTTCTTGTCCAGAGCCCGGTGGCCCGGAGTGGCCGGCTGCCTGCTGAAATTCGGCATGCTTCAGGATATCTCCCAGATGTAAGGAGCACCCACAGGCAACTGTGTCTGGTTTGAGAGTGCCAAGTGCCTCCTGCAAACTGACATCAGGAACCTGGCCTGGTGAGTTTTGTTTCTCAGGGGAAAGGGCATCGTTCGTGTCCAGGGCCCGGTGGCCCGGAGTGGCCGGCTGCCTGCTGAAATTCCGCATGCTTCAGGATATCTCCCAGATGCAAGGTGCCCCCACAGGCAACTGTGTCTGGTTTGACAGTGCCAAGTGCCTCCTGCAAACTGACATCAGGAACCTGGCCTGGTGAGTTTTGTTTCTCAGGGGAAAGGGCATGGTTCGTGTCCAGGGCCCGGTGGCCTGGAGTGGCCGGCTGCCTGCTGAAATTCCGCATGCTTCAGGATATCTCCCAGATGCAAGGTGCCCCCACAGGCAACTGTGTCTGGTTTGAGAGTGCCAAGTGCCTCCTGCAAACTGACATCAGGAACCTGGCCTGGTGAGTTTTGTTTCTCAGGGGAAAGGGCATGGTTCGTGTCCAGGGCCCGGTGGCCCGGAGTGGCCGGCTGCCTGCTGAAATTCGGCATGCTTCAGGATATCTCCCAGATGTAAGGAGCACCCACAGGCAACTGTGTCTGGTTTCAGAGTGCCAAGTGCCTCCTGCAAACTGACATCAGGAACCTGGCCTGGTGAGTTTTGTTTGTCAGGGGAAAGGGCATCGTTCGTGTCCAGGGCCCGGTGGCCCGGAGTGGCCGGCTGCCTGCTGAAATTCCGCATGCTTCAGGATATCTCCCAGATGCAAGGTGCCCCCACAGGCAACTGTGTCTGGTTTGACAGTGCCAAGTGCCTCCTGCAAACTGACATCAGGAACCTGGCCTGGTGAGTTTTGTTTCTCAGGGGAAAGGGCATCGTTCGTGTCCAGGGCCCGGTGGCCCGGAGTGGCCGGCTGCCTGCTGAAATTCCGCATGCTTCAGGATATCTCCTAGATGCAAGGTGCCCCCACAGGCAAGTGTGTCTGGTTTGAGAGTTCCAAGTGCCTCCTGCAGACTGACATCAGGAACCTGGCCTGGTGAGTTTTGTTTCTGAGGGGAAAGGGCATCGTTCGTGTCCAGGGCCCGGTGGCCCGGAGTGGCCGGCTGCCTGCTGAAATTCCGCATGGTTCAGGATATCTCCCAGATGCAAGGAGCACCCACAGGCAACTGTGTCTGGTTTGACAGTGCCAAGTGCCTCCTGCAAACTGACATCAGGAACCTGGCCTGGTGAGTTTTGTTTCTCAGGGGAAAGGGCATCGTTCGTGTCCAGGGCCCGGTGGCCCGGAGTGGCCGGCTGCCTGCTGAAATTCCGCATGCTTCAGGATATCTCCCAGATGCAAGGTGCCCCCACAGGCAACTGTGTCTGGTTTGACAGTGCCAAGTGCCTCCTGCAAACTGACATCAGGAACCTGGCCTGGTGAGTTTTGTTTCTGAGGGGAAAGGGCATCGTTCGTGTCCAGGGCCTGGTGGCCCGGGGTGGCCGGCTGCCTGCTGAAATTCCGCCCGGATCAAGATATCTCCCAGATGCAAGGAGCACCCACAGGCAACTGTGTCTGGTTTGAGAGTGCCAAGTGCCTCCTGCAAACTGACATCAGGAACCTGGCCTGGTGAGTTTTATTTCTCAGGGGAAAGGCCATCGTTCTTGTCCAGAGCCCCTGTGGCCCGGAGCGGCCGGCTGCCTGCTGAAATTCGGCATGCTTCAGGATATCTCCCAGATGCAAGGAGCACCCACAGGCAACTGTGTCTGGTTTGAGAGTGCCAAGTGCCTCCTGCAAACTGACATCAGGAACCTGGCCTGGTGAGTTTTGTTTGTCAGGGGAAAGGGCATGGTTCGTGTCCAGGGCCCGGTGGCCCGGAGTGGCCGGCTGCCTGCTGAAATTCCGCATGCTTCAGGATATCTCCCAGATGCAAGGTGCCCCCACAGGCAACTGTGTCTGGTTTGAGAGTGCCAAGTGCCTCCTGCAAACTGACATCAGGAACCTGGCCTGGTGAGTTTTGTTTCTCAGGGGAAAGGGCATGGTTCGTGTCCAGGGCCCGGTGGCCCGGAGCGGCCGGCTGCCTGCTGAAATTCCGCATGCTTCAGGATATCTCCCAGATGCAAGGTGCCCCCACAGGCAACTGTGTCTGGTTTGAGAGTGCCAAGTGCCTCCTGCAAACTGACATCAGGAACCTGGCCTGGTGAGTTTTGTTTCTCAGGGCAAAGGGCATCGTTTGTGTCCAGGGCCCGGTGGCCCGGAGTGGCCGGCTGCCTGCTGAAATTCCGCATGCTTCAGGATATCTCCCAGATGCAAGGTGCCCCCACAGGCAACTGTGTCTGGTTTGAGAGTGCCAAGTGCCTCCTGCAAACTGACATCAGGAACCTGGCCTGGTGAGTTTTGTTACTCAGGGGAAAGGGCATCGTTCGTGTCCAGGGCCTGGTGGCCCGGGGTGGCCGGCTGCCTGCTGAAATTCCGCACGGATCAAGATATCTCCCAGATGCAAGGTGCCCCCACAGGCAACTGTGTCTGGTTTGAGAGTGCCACGTGCCTCCTGCAAACTGACATCAGGAACCTGGCCTGGTGAGTTTTGTTTCTCAGGGGAAAGGGCATCGTTCGTGTCCAGGGCCCGGTGGCCTGGAGTGGCCGGCTGCCTGCTGAAATTCCGCATGCTTCAGGATATCTCCCAGATGCAAGGTGCCCCCACAGGCAACTGTGTCTGGTTTGAGAGTGCCAAGTGCCTCCTGCAAACTGACATCAGGAACCTGGCCTGGTGAGTTTTGTTTCTCAGGGGAAAGGGCATGGTTCGTGTCCAGGGCCCGGTGGCCCGGAGTGGCCGGCTGCCTGCTGAAATTCCGCATGCTTCAGGATATCTCCCAGATGCAAGGTGCCCCCACAGGCAACTGTGTCTGGTTTGACAGTGCCAAGTGCCTCCTGCAAACTGACATCAGGAACCTGGCCTGGTGAGTTTTGTTTCTCAGGGGAAAGGGCATCGTTCGTGTCCAGGGCCCGGTGGCCCGGAGTGGCCGGCTGCCTGCTGAAATTCCGCATGCTTCAGGATATCTCCTAGATGCAAGGTGCCCCCACAGGCAACTGTGTCTGGTTTGACAGTGCCAAGTGCCTCCTGCAAACTGACATCAGCAACCTGGCCTGGTGAGTTTTGTTTCTCAGGGGAAAGGGCATGGTTCGTGTCCAGGGCCCGGTGGCCTGGAGTGGCCGGCTGCCTGCTGAAATTCCGCATGCTTCAGGATATCTCCCAGATGCAAGGTGCCCCCACAGGCAACTGTGTCTGGTTTGAGAGTGCCAAGTGCCTCCTGCAAACTGACATCAGGAACCTGGCCTGGTGAGTTTTGTTTCTCAGGGGAAAGGGCATCGTTCGTGTCCAGGGCCCGGTGGCCCGGAGTGGCCGGCTGCCTGCTGAAATTCCGCATGCTTCAGGATATCTCCCAGATGCAAGGTGCCCCCACAGGCAACTGTGTCTGGTTTGAGAGTGCCAAGTGCCTCCTGCAAACTGACATCAGGAACCTGGCCTGGTGAGTTTTATTTCTCAGGGGAAAGGCCATCGTTCGTGTCCAGGGCCCGGTGGCCCGGGGTGGCCGGCTGCCTGCTGAAATTCCGCATGGTTCAGGATATCTCCCAGATGCAAGGAGCACCCACAGGCAACTGTGTCTGGTTTGACAGTGCCAAGTGCCTCCTGCAAACTGACATCAGGAACCTGGCCTGGTGAGTTTTGTTTCTCAGGGGAAAGGGCATCGTTCGTGTCCAGGGCCCGGTGGCCCGGAGTGGCCGGCTGCCTGCTGAAATTCCGCATGCTTCAGGATATCTCCCAGATGCAAGGTGCCCCCACAGGCAACTGTGTCTGGTTTGAGAGTGCCAAGTGCCTCCTGCAAACTGACATCAGGAACCTGGCCTGGTGAGTTTTGTTTCTCAGGGCAAAGGGCATCGTTTGTGTCCAGGGCCCGGTGGCCCGGAGTGGCCGGCTGCCTGCTGAAATTCCGCATGCTTCAGGATATCTCCCAGATGCAAGGTGCCCCCACAGGCAACTGTGTCTGGTTTGACAGTGCCAAGTGCCTCCTGCAAACTGACATCAGGAACCTGGCCTGGTGAGTTTTGTTTCTCAGGGGAAAGGGCATCGTTCGTGTCCAGGGCCTGGTGGCCCGGGGTGGCCGGCTGCCTGCTGAAATTCCGCACGGATCAAGATATCTCCCAGATGCAAGGTGCCCCCACAGGCAACTGTGTCTGGTTTGAGAGTGCCACGTGCCTCCTGCAAACTGACATCAGGAACCTGGCCTGGTGAGTTTTGTTTGTCAGGGCAAAGGGCATCGTTCGTGTCCAGGGCCCGGTGGCCCGGAGTGGCCGGCTGCCTGCTGAAATTCGGCATGCTTCAGGATATCTCCCAGATGTAAGGAGCACCCACAGGCAACTGTGTCTGGTTTGAGAGTGCCAAGTGCCTCCTGCAAACTGACATCAGGAACCTGGCCTGGTGAGTTTTGTTTGTCAGGGGAAAGGGCATCGTTCGTGTCCAGGGCCCGGTGGCCCGGAGTGGCCGGCTGCCTGCTGAAATTCCGCATGCTTCAGGATATCTCCCAGATGCAAGGTGCCCCCACAGGCAACTGTGTCTGGTTTGACAGTGCCAAGTGCCTCCTGCAAACTGACATCAGGAACCTGGCCTGGTGAGTTTTGTTTCTCAGGGGAAAGGGCATGGTTCGTGTCCAGGGCCCGGTGGCCTGGAGTGGCCGGCTGCCTGCTGAAATTCCGCATGCTTCAGGATATCTCCCAGATGCAAGGTGCCCCCACAGGCAACTGTGTCTGGTTTGAGAGTGCCAAGTGCCTCCTGCAAACTGACATCAGGAACCTGGCCTGGTGAGTTTTGTTTCTCAGGGGAAAGGGCATGGTTCGTGTCCAGGGCCCGGTGGCCCGGAGTGGCCGGCTGCCTGCTGAAATTCGGCATGCTTCAGGATATCTCCCAGATGTAAGGAGCACCCACAGGCAACTGTGTCTGGTTTCAGAGTGCCAAGTGCCTCCTGCAAACTGACATCAGGAACCTGGCCTGGTGAGTTTTGTTTGTCAGGGGAAAGGGCATCGTTCGTGTCCAGGGCCCGGTGGCCCGGAGTGGCCGGCTGCCTGCTGAAATTCCGCATGCTTCAGGATATCTCCCAGATGCAAGGTGCCCCCACAGGCAACTGTGTCTGGTTTGAGAGTGCCAAGTGCCTCCTGCAAACTGACATCAGGAACCTGGCCTGGTGAGTTTTGTTTCTCAGGGGAAAGGGCATGGTTCGTGTCCAGGGCCCGGTGGCCTGGAGTGGCCGGCTGCCTGCTGAAATTCCGCATGCTTCAGGATATCTCCCAGATGCAAGGTGCCCCCACAGGCAAGTGTGTCTGGTTTGAGAGTTCCAAGTGCCTCCTGCAGACTGACATCAGGAACCTGGCCTGGTGAGTTTTGTTTCTGAGGGGAAAGGGCATCGTTCGTGTCCAGGGCCCGGTGGCCCGGAGTGGCCGGCTGCCTGCTGAAATTCCGCATGGTTCAGGATATCTCCCAGATGCAAGGAGCACCCACAGGCAACTGTGTCTGGTTTGAGAGTGCCAAGTGCCTCCTGCAAACTGACATCAGGAACCTGGCCTGGTGAGTTTTGTTTCTCAGGGGAAAGGGCATCGTTCGTGTCCAGGGCCCGGTGGCCCGGAGTGGCCGGCTGCCTGCTGAAATTCCGCATGCTTCAGGATATCTCCCAGATGCAAGGTGCCCCCACAGGCAACTGTGTCTGGTTTGACAGTGCCAAGTGCCTCCTGCAAACTGACATCAGGAACCTGGCCTGGTGAGTTTTGTTTCTGAGGGGAAAGGGCATCGTTCGTGTCCAGGGCCTGGTGGCCCGGGGTGGCCGGCTGCCTGCTGAAATTCCGCCCGGATCAAGATATCTCCCAGATGCAAGGAGCACCCACAGGCAACTGTGTCTGGTTTGAGAGTGCCAAGTGCCTCCTGCAAACTGACATCAGGAACCTGGCCTGGTGAGTTTTATTTCTCAGGGGAAAGGCCATCGTTCTTGTCCAGAGCCCGGTGGCCCGGGGTGGCCGGCTGCCTGCTGAAATTCCGCATGGTTCAGGATATCTCCCAGATGCAAGGAGCACCCACAGGCAACTGTGTCTGGTTTGAGAGTGCCAAGTGCCTCCTGCAAACTGACATCAGGAACCTGGCCTGGTGAGTTTTGTTTCTCAGGGCAAAGGGCATCGTTTGTGTCCAGGGCCCGGTGGCCCAGAGTGGCCGGCTGCCTGCTGAAATTCCGCATGCTTCAGGATATCTCCCAGATGCAAGGTGCCCCCACAGGCAACTGTGTCTGGTTTGACAGTGCCAAGTGCCTCCTGCAAACTGACATCAGGAACCTGGCCTGGTGAGTTTTGTTTCTGAGGGGAAAGGGCATCGTTCGTGTCCAGGGCCTGGTGGCCCGGGGTGGCCGGCTGCCTGCTGAAATTCCGCATGCTTCAGGATATCTCCCAGATGCAAGGTGCCCCCACAGGCAACTGTGTCTGGTTTGAGAGTGCCACGTGCCTCCTGCAAACTGACATCAGGAACCTGGCCTGGTGAGTTTTGTTTCTCAGGGGAAAGGGCATCGTTCGTGTCCAGGGCCCGGTGGCCTGGAGTGGCCGGCTGCCTGCTGAAATTCCGCATGCTTCAGGATATCTCCCAGATGCAAGGTGCCCCCACAAGCAACTGTGTCTGGTTTGAGAGTGCCAAGTGCCTCCTGCAAACTGACATCAGGAACCTGGCCTGGTGAGTTTTATTTCTCAGGGGAAAGGTCATCGTTCTTGTCCAGAGCCCGGTGGCCCGGAGCGGCCGGCTGCCTGCTGAAATTCCGCATGCTTCAGGATATCTCCCAGATGCAAGGAGCACCCACAGGCAACTGTGTCTGGTTTGACAGTGCCAAGTGCCTCCTGCAAACTGACATCAGGAACCTGGCCTGGTGAGTTTTGTTTCTCAGGGGAAAGGGCATCGTTCGTGTCCAGGGCCCGGTGGCCCGGAGTGGCCGGCTGCCTGCTGAAATTCCGCATGCTTCAGGATATCTCCCAGATGCAAGGTGCCCCCACAGGCAACTGTGTCTGGTTTGAGAGTGCCAAGTGCCTCCTGCAAACTGACATCAGGAACCTGGCCTGGTGAGTTTTGTTTCTGAGGGGAAAGGGCATCGTTCGTGTCCAGGGCCTGGTGGCCCGGGGTGGCCGGCTGCCTGCTGAAATTCCGCCCGGATCAAGATATCTCCCAGATGCAAGGAGCACCCACAGGCAACTGTGTCTGGTTTGAGAGTGCCAAGTGCCTCCTGCAAACTGACATCAGGAACCTGGCCTGGTGAGTTTTATTTCTCAGGGGAAAGGCCATCGTTCTTGTCCAGAGCCCGGTGGCCCGGAGCGGCCGGCTGCCTGCTGAAATTCCGCATGCTTCAGGATATCTCCCAGATGCAAGGAGCACCCACAGGCAACTGTGTCTGGTTTGAGAGTGCCAAGTGCCTCCTGCAAACTGACATCAGGAACCTGGTCTGGTGAGTTTTATTTCTCAGGGGAAAGGCCATCGTTCTTGTCCAGAGCCCCGTGGCCCGGAGCGGCCGGCTGCCTGCTGAAATTCCGCATGCTTCAGGATATCTCCCAGATGCAAGGAGCACCCACAGGCAACTGTGTCTGGTTTGAGAGTGCCAAGTGCCTCCTGCAAACTGACATCAGGAACCTGGCCTGGTGAGTTTTGTTTGTCAGGGGAAAGGGCATGGTTCGTGTCCAGGGCCCGGTGGCCCGGAGTGGCCGGCTGCCTGCTGAAATTCCGCATGCTTCAGGATATCTCCCAGATGCAAGGTGCCCCCACAGGCAACTGTGTCTGGTTTGAGAGTGCCAAGTGCCTCCTGCAAACTGACATCAGGAACCTGGCCTGGTGAGTTTTGTTTCTCAGGGGAAAGGGCATGGTTCGTGTCCAGGGCCCGGTGGCCCGGAGCGGCCGGCTGCCTGCTGAAATTCCGCATGCTTCAGGATATCTCCCAGATGCAAGGTGCCCCCACAGGCAACTGTGTCTGGTTTGAGAGTGCCAAGTGCCTCCTGCAAACTGACATCAGGAACCTGGCCTGGTGAGTTTTGTTTCTCAGGGCAAAGGGCATCGTTTGTGTCCAGGGCCCGGTGGCCCGGAGTGGCCGGCTGCCTGCTGAAATTCCGCATGCTTCAGGATATCTCCCAGATGCAAGGTGCCCCCACAGGCAACTGTGTCTGGTTTGAGAGTGCCAAGTGCCTCCTGCAAACTGACATCAGGAACCTGGCCTGGTGAGTTTTGTTTCTCAGGGGAAAGGGCATCGTTCGTGTCCAGGGCCTGGTGGCCCGGGGTGGCCGGCTGCCTGCTGAAATTCCGCACGGATCAAGATATCTCCCAGATGCAAGGTGCCCCCACAGGCAACTGTGTCTGGTTTGAGAGTGCCACGTGCCTCCTGCAAACTGACATCAGGAACCTGGCCTGGTGAGTTTTGTTTCTCAGGGGAAAGGGCATGGTTCGTGTCCAGGGCCCGGTGGCCCGGAGTGGCCGGCTGCCTGCTGAAATTCCGCATGCTTCAGGATATCTCCTAGATGCAAGGTGCCCCCACAGGCAACTGTGTCTGGTTTGACAGTGCCAAGTGCCTCCTGCAAACTGACATCAGGAACCTGGCCTGGTGAGTTTTATTTCTCAGGGGAAAGGCCATCGTTCTTGTTCAGAGCCCGGTGGCCCGGAGTGGCCGGCTGCCTGCTGAAATTCCGCATGCTTCAGGATATCTCCCAGATGCAAGGAGCACCCACAGGCAACTGTGTCTGGTTTGAGAGTGCCAAGTGCCTCCTGCAAACTGACATCAGGAACCTGGCCTGGTGAGTTTTGTTTCTCAGGGGAAAGGGCATCGTTCGTGTCCAGGGCCCGGTGGCCTGGAGTGGCCGGCTGCCTGCTGAAATTCCGCATGCTTCAGGATATCTCCCAGATGCAAGGTGCTCCCACAGGCAACTGTGTCTGGTTTGAGAGTGCCAAGTGCCTCCTGCAAACTGACATCAGGAACCTGGCCTGGTGAGTTTTGTTTCTCAGGGGAAAGGGCATGGTTCGTGTCCAGGGCCCGGTGGCCCGGAGTGGCCGGCTGCCTGCTGAAATTCCGCATGCTTCAGGATATCTCCCAGATGCAAGGTGCCCCCACAGGCAACTGTGTCTGGTTTGACAGTGCCAAGTGCCTCCTGCAAACTGACATCAGGAACCTGGCCTGGTGAGTTTTGTTTCTCAGGGGAAAGGGCATCGTTCGTGTCCAGGGCCCGGTGGCCCGGAGTGGCCGGCTGCCTGCTGAAATTCCGCATGCTTCAGGATATCTCCTAGATGCAAGGTGCCCCCACAGGCAACTGTGTCTGGTTTGACAGTGCCAAGTGCCGCCTGCAAACTGACATCAGCAACCTGGCCTGGTGAGTTTTGTTTCTCAGGGGAAAGGGCATGGTTCGTGTCCAGGGCCCGGTGGCCTGGAGTGGCCGGCTGCCTGCTGAAATTCCGCATGCTTCAGGATATCTCCCAGATGCAAGGTGCCCCCACAGGCAACTGTGTCTGGTTTGAGAGTGCCAAGTGCCTCCTGCAAACTGACATCAGGAACCTGGCCTGGTGAGTTTTGTTTCTCAGGGGAAAGGGCATCGTTCGTGTCCAGGGCCCGGTGGCCCGGAGTGGCCGGCTGCCTGCTGAAATTCCGCATGCTTCAGGATATCTCCCAGATGCAAGGTGCCCCCACAGGCAACTGTGTCTGGTTTCAGAGTGCCAAGTGCCTCCTGCAAACTGACATCAGGAACCTGGCCTGGTGAGTTTTATTTCTCAGGGGAAAGGCCATCGTTCGTGTCCAGGGCCCGGTGGCCCGGGGTGGCCGGCTGCCTGCTGAAATTCCGCATGGTTCAGGATATCTCCCAGATGCAAGGAGCACCCACAGGCAACTGTGTCTGGTTTGACAGTGCCAAGTGCCTCCTGCAAACTGACATCAGGAACCTGGCCTGGTGAGTTTTGTTTCTCAGGGGAAAGGGCATCGTTCGTGTCCAGGGCCCGGTGGCCCGGAGTGGCCGGCTGCCTGCTGAAATTCCGCATGCTTCAGGATATCTCCCAGATGCAAGGTGCCCCCACAGGCAACTGTGTCTGGTTTGACAGTGCCAAGTGCCTCCTGCAAACTGACATCAGGAACCTGGCCTGGTGAGTTTTGTTTCTGAGGGGAAAGGGCATCGTTCGTGTCCAGGGCCTGGTGGCCCGGGGTGGCCGGCTGCCTGCTGAAATTCCGCACGGATCAAGATATCTCCCAGACGCAAGGTGCCCCCACAGGCAACTGTGTCTGGTTTGAGAGTGCCACGTGCCTCCTGCAAACTGACATCAGGAACCTGTCCTGGTGAGTTTTGTTTCTCAGGGGAAAGGGCATCGTTCGTGTCCAGGGCCCGGTGGCCCGGAGTGGCCGGCTGCCTGCTGAAATTCCGCATGCTTCAGGATATCTCCCAGATGCAAGGTGCCCCCACAGGCAACTGTGTCTGGTTTGAGAGTGCCAAGTGCCTCCTGCAAACTGACATCAGGAACCTGGCCTGGTGAGTTTTATTTCTCAGGGGAAAGGCCATCGTTCTTGTCCAGAGCCCGGTGGCCCGGAGTGGCCGGCTGCCTGCTGAAATTCGGCATGCTTCAGGATATCTCCCAGATGTAAGGAGCACCCACAGGCAACTGTGTCTGGTTTCAGAGTGCCAAGTGCCTCCTGCAAACTGACATCAGGAACCTGGCCTGGTGAGTTTTGTTTGTCAGGGGAAAGGGCATCGTTCGTGTCCAGGGCCCGGTGGCCCGGAGTGGCCGGCTGCCTGCTGAAATTCCGCATGCTTCAGGATATCTCCCAGATGCAAGGTGCCCCCACAGGCAACTGTGTCTGGTTTGAGAGTGCCAAGTGCCTCCTGCAAACTGACATCAGGAACCTGGCCTGGTGAGTTTTGTTTCTCAGGGGAAAGGGCATGGTTCGTGTCCAGGGCCCGGTGGCCTGGAGTGGCCGGCTGCCTGCTGAAATTCCGCATGCTTCAGGATATCTCCCAGATGCAAGGTGCCCCCACAGGCAAGTGTGTCTGGTTTGAGAGTTCCAAGTGCCTCCTGCAGACTGACATCAGGAACCTGGCCTGGTGAGTTTTGTTTCTGAGGGGAAAGGGCATCGTTCGTGTCCAGGGCCCGGTGGCCCGGAGTGGCCGGCTGCCTGCTGAAATTCCGCATGGTTCAGGATATCTCCCAGATGCAAGGAGCACCCACAGGCAACTGTGTCTGGTTTGACAGTGCCAAGTGCCTCCTGCAAACTGACATCAGGAACCTGGCCTGGTGAGTTTTGTTTCTCAGGGGAAAGGGCATCGTTCGTGTCCAGGGCCCGGTGGCCCGGAGTGGCCGGCTGCCTGCTGAAATTCCGCATGCTTCAGGATATCTCCCAGATGCAAGGTGCCCCCACAGGCAACTGTGTCTGGTTTGACAGTGCCAAGTGCCTCCTGCAAACTGACATCAGGAACCTGGCCTGGTGAGTTTTGTTTCTGAGGGGAAAGGGCATCGTTCGTGTCCAGGGCCTGGTGGCCCGGGGTGGCCGGCTGCCTGCTGAAATTCCGCCCGGATCAAGATATCTCCCAGATGCAAGGAGCACCCACAGGCAACTGTGTCTGGTTTGAGAGTGCCAAGTGCCTCCTGCAAACTGACATCAGGAACCTGGCCTGGTGAGTTTTATTTCTCAGGGGAAAGGCCATCGTTCTTGTCCAGAGCCCGGTGGCCCGGAGCGGCCGGCTGCCTGCTGAAATTCCGCATGCTTCAGGATATCTCCCAGATGCAAGGAGCACCCACAGGCAACTGTGTCTGGTTTGAGAGTGCCAAGTGCCTCCTGCAAACTGACATCAGGAACCTGGCCTGGTGAGTTTTATTTCTCAGGGGAAAGGCCATCGTTCTTGTCCAGAGCCCCTGTGGCCCGGAGCGGCCGGCTGCCTGCTGAAATTCGGCATGCTTCAGGATATCTCCCAGATGCAAGGAGCACCCACAGGCAACTGTGTCTGGTTTGAGAGTGCCAAGTGCCTCCTGCAAACTGACATCAGGAACCTGGCCTGGTGAGTTTTGTTTGTCAGGGGAAAGGGCATGGTTCGTGTCCAGGGCCCGGTGGCCCGGAGTGGCCGGCTGCCTGCTGAAATTCCGCATGCTTCAGGATATCTCCCAGATGCAAGGTGCCCCCACAGGCAACTGTGTCTGGTTTGAGAGTGCCAAGTGCCTCCTGCAAACTGACATCAGGAACCTGGCCTGGTGAGTTTTGTTTCTCAGGGGAAAGGGCATGGTTCGTGTCCAGGGCCCGGTGGCCCGGAGCGGCCGGCTGCCTGCTGAAATTCCGCATGCTTCAGGATATCTCCCAGATGCAAGGTGCCCCCACAGGCAACTGTGTCTGGTTTGAGAGTGCCAAGTGCCTCCTGCAAACTGACATCAGGAACCTGGCCTGGTGAGTTTTGTTTCTCAGGGCAAAGGGCATCGTTTGTGTCCAGGGCCCGGTGGCCCGGAGTGGCCGGCTGCCTGCTGAAATTCCGCATGCTTCAGGATATCTCCCAGATGCAAGGTGCCCCCACAGGCAACTGTGTCTGGTTTGAGAGTGCCAAGTGCCTCCTGCAAACTGACATCAGGAACCTGGCCTGGTGAGTTTTGTTACTCAGGGGAAAGGGCATCGTTCGTGTCCAGGGCCTGGTGGCCCGGGGTGGCCGGCTGCCTGCTGAAATTCCGCACGGATCAAGATATCTCCCAGATGCAAGGTGCCCCCACAGGCAACTGTGTCTGGTTTGAGAGTGCCACGTGCCTCCTGCAAACTGACATCAGGAACCTGGCCTGGTGAGTTTTGTTTCTCAGGGGAAAGGGCATCGTTCGTGTCCAGGGCCCGGTGGCCTGGAGTGGCCGGCTGCCTGCTGAAATTCCGCATGCTTCAGGATATCTCCCAGATGCAAGGTGCCCCCACAGGCAACTGTGTCTGGTTTGAGAGTGCCAAGTGCCTCCTGCAAACTGACATCAGGAACCTGGCCTGGTGAGTTTTGTTTCTCAGGGGAAAGGGCATGGTTCGTGTCCAGGGCCCGGTGGCCCGGAGTGGCCGGCTGCCTGCTGAAATTCCGCATGCTTCAGGATATCTCCCAGATGCAAGGTGCCCCCACAGGCAACTGTGTCTGGTTTGAGAGTGCCAAGTGCCTCCTGCAAACTGACATCAGGAACCTGGCCTGGTGAGTTTTGTTTCTCAGGGCAAAGGGCATCGTTTGTGTCCAGGGCCCGGTGGCCCAGAGTGGCCGGCTGCCTGCTGAAATTCCGCATGCTTCAGGATATCTCCCAGATGCAAGGTGCCCCCACAGGCAACTGTGTCTGGTTTGACAGTGCCAAGTGCCTCCTGCAAACTGACATCAGGAACCTGGCCTGGTGAGTTTTGTTTCTGAGGGGAAAGGGCATCGTTCGTGTCCAGGGCCTGGTGGCCCGGGGTGGCCGGCTGCCTGCTGAAATCCGCATGCTTCAGGATATCTCCCAGATGCAAGGTGCCCCCACAGGCAACTGTGTCTGGTTTGAGAGTGCCACGTGCCTCCTGCAAACTGACATCAGGAACCTGGCCTGGTGAGTTTTGTTTCTCAGGGGAAAGGGCATCGTTCGTGTCCAGGGCCCGGTGGCCTGGAGTGGCCGGCTGCCTGCTGAAATTCCGCATGCTTCAGGATATCTCCCAGATGCAAGGTGCCCCCACAAGCAACTGTGTCTGGTTTGAGAGTGCCAAGTGCCTCCTGCAAACTGACATCAGGAACCTGGCCTGGTGAGTTTTATTTCTCAGGGGAAAGGTCATCGTTCTTGTCCAGAGCCCGGTGGCCCGGAGCGGCCGGCTGCCTGCTGAAATTCCGCATGCTTCAGGATATCTCCCAGATGCAAGGAGCACCCACAGGCAACTGTGTCTGGTTTGAGAGTGCCAAGTGCCTCCTGCAAACTGACATCAGGAACCTGGCCTGGTGAGTTTTGTTTGTCAGGGGAAAGGGCATGGTTCGTGTCCAGGGCCCGGTGGCCCGGAGTGGCCGGCTGCCTGCTGAAATTCCGCATGGTTCAGGATATCTCCCAGATGCAAGGTGCCCCCACAGGCAACTGTGTCTGGTTTGACAGTGCCAAGTGCCTCCTGCAAACTGACATCAGGAACCTGGCCTGGTGAGTTTTGTTTCTCAGGGGAAAGGGCATCGTTCGTGTCCAGGGCCCGGTGGCCTGGAGTGGCCGGCTGCCTGCTGAAATTCCGCATGCTTCAGGATATCTCCCAGATGCAAGGTGCCCCCACAGGCAACTGTGTCTGGTTTGAGAGTGCCAAGTGCCTCCTGCAAACTGACATCAGGAACCTGGCCTGGTGAGTTTTGTTTCTCAGGGGAAAGGGCATCGTTCGTGTCCAGGGCCCGGTGGCCCGGAGTGGCCGGCTGCCTGCTGAAATTCCGCATGCTTCAGGATATCTCCCAGATGCAAGGTGCCCCCACAGGCAACTGTGTCTGGTTTGAGAGTGCCAAGTGCCTCCTGCAAACTGACATCAGGAACCTGGCCTGGTGAGTTTTGTTTCTCAGGGGAAAGGGCATGGTTCGTGTCCAGGGCCCGGTGGCCCGGAGTGGCCGGCTGCCTGCTGAAATTCCGCATGCTTCAGGATATCTCCTAGATGCAAGGTGCCCCCACAGGCAACTGTGTCTGGTTTGACAGTGCCAAGTGCCTCCTGCAAACTGACATCAGCAACCTGGCCTGGTGAGTTTTGTTTCTCAGGGGAAAGGGCATCGTTCGTGTCCAGGGCCCGGTGGCCTGGAGTGGCCGGCTGCCTGCTGAAATTCCGCATGCTTCAGGATATCTCCCAGATGCAAGGTGCCCCCACAGGCAACTGTGTCTGGTTTGAGAGTGCCAAGTGCCTCCTGCAAACTGACATCAGGAACCTGGCCTGGTGAGTTTTGTTTCTCAGGGGAAAGGGCATGGTTCGTGTCCAGGGCCCGGTGGCCCGGAGTGGCCGGCTGCCTGCTGAAATTCCGCATGCTTCAGGATATCTCCCAGATGCAAGGTGCCCCCACAGGCAACTGTGTCTGGTTTGACAGTGCCAAGTGCCTCCTACAAACTGACATCAGGAACCTGGCCTGGTGAGTTTTATTTCTCAGGGGAAAGGCCATCGTTCGTGTCCAGGGCCCGGTGGCCCGGGGTGGCCGGCTGCCTGCTGAAATTCCGCATGGTTCAGGATATCTCCCAGATGCAAGGAGCACCCACAGGCAACTGTGTCTGGTTTGACAGTGCCAAGTGCCTCCTGCAAACTGACATCAGGAACCTGGCCTGGTGAGTTTTGTTTCTCAGGGGAAAGGGCATCGTTCGTGTCCAGGGCCCGGTGGCCCGGAGTGGCCGGCTGCCTGCTGAAATTCCGCATGCTTCAGGATATCTCCCAGATGCAAGGTGCCCCCACAGGCAACTGTGTCTGGTTTGAGAGTGCCAAGTGCCTCCTGCAAACTGACATCAGGAACCTGGCCTGGTGAGTTTTGTTTCTGAGGGGAAAGGGCATGGTTCGTGTCCAGGGCCTGGTGGCCCGGGGTGGCCGGCTGCCTGCTGAAATTCCGCCCGGATCAAGATATCTCCCAGATGCAAGGAGCACCCACAGGCAACTGTGTCTGGTTTGAGAGTGCCAAGTGCCTCCTGCAAACTGACATCAGGAACCTGGCCTGGTGAGTTTTATTTCTCAGGGGAAAGGCCATCGTTCTTGTCCAGAGCCCGGTGGCCCGGAGCGGCCGGCTGCCTGCTGAAATTCCGCATGCTTCAGGATATCTCCCAGATGCAAGGAGCACCCACAGGCAACTGTGTCTGGTTTGAGAGTGCCAAGTGCCTCCTGCAAACTGACATCAGGAACCTGGCCTGGTGAGTTTTATTTCTCAGGGGAAAGGCCATCGTTCTTGTCCAGAGCCCCGTGGCCCGGAGCGGCCGGCTGCCTGCTGAAATTCCGCATGCTTCAGGATATCTCCCAGATGCAAGGAGCACCCACAGGCAACTGTGTCTGGTTTGAGAGTGCCAAGTGCCTCCTGCAAACTGACATCAGGAACCTGGCCTGGTGAGTTTTGTTTGTCAGGGGAAAGGGCATGGTTCGTGTCCAGGGCCCGGTGGCCCGGAGTGGCCGGCTGCCTGCTGAAATTCCGCATGCTTCAGGATATCTCCCAGATGCAAGGTGCCCCCACAGGCAACTGTGTCTGGTTTGAGAGTGCCAAGTGCCTCCTGCAAACTGACATCAGGAACCTGGCCTGGTGAGTTTTGTTTCTCAGGGGAAAGGGCATGGTTCGTGTCCAGGGCCCGGTGGCCCGGAGCGGCCGGCTGCCTGCTGA
The DNA here is from genome assembly GCF_036417665.1 of Passer domesticus. Lineage (NCBI taxonomy): Eukaryota > Metazoa > Chordata > Aves > Passeriformes > Passeridae > Passer > Passer domesticus. The sequence goes on from NC_087504.1 coordinate 4,425,614, forward strand.
AATTCCGCATGCTTCAGGATATCTCCCAGATGCAAGGTGCCCCCACAGGCAACTGTGTCTGGTTTGAGAGTGCCAAGTGCCTCCTGCAAACTGACATCAGGAACCTGGCCTGGTGAGTTTTGTTTCTCAGGGCAAAGGGCATCGTTTGTGTCCAGGGCCCGGTGGCCCGGAGTGGCCGGCTGCCTGCTGAAATTCCGCATGCTTCAGGATATCTCCCAGATGCAAGGTGCCCCCACAGGCAACTGTGTCTGGTTTGAGAGTGCCAAGTGCCTCCTGCAAACTGACATCAGGAACCTGGCCTGGTGAGTTTTGTTTCTCAGGGGAAAGGGCATCGTTCGTGTCCAGGGCCTGGTGGCCCGGGGTGGCCGGCTGCCTGCTGAAATTCCGCACGGATCAAGATATCTCCCAGATGCAAGGTGCCCCCACAGGCAACTGTGTCTGGTTTGAGAGTGCCACGTGCCTCCTGCAAACTGACATCAGGAACCTGGCCTGGTGAGTTTTGTTTCTCAGGGGAAAGGGCATGGTTCGTGTCCAGGGCCCGGTGGCCCGGAGTGGCCGGCTGCCTGCTGAAATTCCGCATGCTTCAGGATATCTCCTAGATGCAAGGTGCCCCCACAGGCAACTGTGTCTGGTTTGACAGTGCCAAGTGCCTCCTGCAAACTGACATCAGGAACCTGGCCTGGTGAGTTTTATTTCTCAGGGGAAAGGCCATCGTTCTTGTTCAGAGCCCGGTGGCCCGGAGTGGCCGGCTGCCTGCTGAAATTCCGCATGCTTCAGGATATCTCCCAGATGCAAGGAGCACCCACAGGCAACTGTGTCTGGTTTGAGAGTGCCAAGTGCCTCCTGCAAACTGACATCAGGAACCTGGCCTGGTGAGTTTTGTTTCTCAGGGGAAAGGGCATCGTTCGTGTCCAGGGCCCGGTGGCCTGGAGTGGCCGGCTGCCTGCTGAAATTCCGCATGCTTCAGGATATCTCCCAGATGCAAGGTGCTCCCACAGGCAACTGTGTCTGGTTTGAGAGTGCCAAGTGCCTCCTGCAAACTGACATCAGGAACCTGGCCTGGTGAGTTTTGTTTCTCAGGGGAAAGGGCATGGTTCGTGTCCAGGGCCCGGTGGCCCGGAGTGGCCGGCTGCCTGCTGAAATTCCGCATGCTTCAGGATATCTCCCAGATGCAAGGTGCCCCCACAGGCAACTGTGTCTGGTTTGACAGTGCCAAGTGCCTCCTGCAAACTGACATCAGGAACCTGGCCTGGTGAGTTTTGTTTCTCAGGGGAAAGGGCATCGTTCGTGTCCAAGGCCCGGTGGCCCGGAGTGGCCGGCTGCCTGCTGAAATTCCGCATGCTTCAGGATATCTCCTAGATGCAAGGTGCCCCCACAGGCAACTGTGTCTGGTTTGACAGTGCCAAGTGCCGCCTGCAAACTGACATCAGCAACCTGGCCTGGTGAGTTTTGTTTCTCAGGGGAAAGGGCATGGTTCGTGTCCAGGGCCCGGTGGCCTGGAGTGGCCGGCTGCCTGCTGAAATTCCGCATGCTTCAGGATATCTCCCAGATGCAAGGTGCCCCCACAGGCAACTGTGTCTGGTTTGAGAGTGCCAAGTGCCTCCTGCAAACTGACATCAGGAACCTGGCCTGGTGAGTTTTGTTTCTCAGGGGAAAGGGCATCGTTCGTGTCCAGGGCCCGGTGGCCCGGAGTGGCCGGCTGCCTGCTGAAATTCCGCATGCTTCAGGATATCTCCCAGATGCAAGGTGCCCCCACAGGCAACTGTGTCTGGTTTCAGAGTGCCAAGTGCCTCCTGCAAACTGACATCAGGAACCTGGCCTGGTGAGTTTTATTTCTCAGGGGAAAGGCCATCGTTCGTGTCCAGGGCCCGGTGGCCCGGGGTGGCCGGCTGCCTGCTGAAATTCCGCATGGTTCAGGATATCTCCCAGATGCAAGGAGCACCCACAGGCAACTGTGTCTGGTTTGACAGTGCCAAGTGCCTCCTGCAAACTGACATCAGGAACCTGGCCTGGTGAGTTTTGTTTCTCAGGGGAAAGGGCATCGTTCGTGTCCAGGGCCCGGTGGCCCGGAGTGGCCGGCTGCCTGCTGAAATTCCGCATGCTTCAGGATATCTCCCAGATGCAAGGTGCCCCCACAGGCAACTGTGTCTGGTTTGACAGTGCCAAGTGCCTCCTGCAAACTGACATCAGGAACCTGGCCTGGTGAGTTTTGTTTCTGAGGGGAAAGGGCATCGTTCGTGTCCAGGGCCTGGTGGCCCGGGGTGGCCGGCTGCCTGCTGAAATTCCGCACGGATCAAGATATCTCCCAGACGCAAGGTGCCCCCACAGGCAACTGTGTCTGGTTTGAGAGTGCCACGTGCCTCCTGCAAACTGACATCAGGAACCTGTCCTGGTGAGTTTTGTTTCTCAGGGGAAAGGGCATCGTTCGTGTCCAGGGCCCGGTGGCCCGGAGTGGCCGGCTGCCTGCTGAAATTCCGCATGCTTCAGGATATCTCCCAGATGCAAGGTGCCCCCACAGGCAACTGTGTCTGGTTTGAGAGTGCCAAGTGCCTCCTGCAAACTGACATCAGGAACCTGGCCTGGTGAGTTTTATTTCTCAGGGGAAAGGCCATCGTTCTTGTCCAGAGCCCGGTGGCCCGGAGTGGCCGGCTGCCTGCTGAAATTCGGCATGCTTCAGGATATCTCCCAGATGTAAGGAGCACCCACAGGCAACTGTGTCTGGTTTGAGAGTGCCAAGTGCCTCCTGCAAACTGACATCAGGAACCTGGCCTGGTGAGTTTTGTTTGTCAGGGGAAAGGGCATCGTTCGTGTCCAGGGCCCGGTGGCCCGGAGTGGCCGGCTGCCTGCTGAAATTCCGCATGCTTCAGGATATCTCCCAGATGCAAGGTGCCCCCACAGGCAACTGTGTCTGGTTTGACAGTGCCAAGTGCCTCCTGCAAACTGACATCAGGAACCTGGCCTGGTGAGTTTTGTTTCTCAGGGGAAAGGGCATGGTTCGTGTCCAGGGCCCGGTGGCCCGGAGTGGCCGGCTGCCTGCTGAAATTCCGCATGCTTCAGGATATCTCCCAGATGCAAGGTGCCCCCACAGGCAACTGTGTCTGGTTTGAGAGTGCCAAGTGCCTCCTGCAAACTGACATCAGGAACCTGGCCTGGTGAGTTTTGTTTCTCAGGGGAAAGGGCATGGTTCGTGTCCAGGGCCCGGTGGCCCGGAGTGGCCGGCTGCCTGCTGAAATTCGGCATGCTTCAGGATATCTCCCAGATGTAAGGAGCACCCACAGGCAACTGTGTCTGGTTTCAGAGTGCCAAGTGCCTCCTGCAAACTGACATCAGGAACCTGGCCTGGTGAGTTTTGTTTGTCAGGGGAAAGGGCATCGTTCGTGTCCAGGGCCCGGTGGCCCGGAGTGGCCGGCTGCCTGCTGAAATTCCGCATGCTTCAGGATATCTCCCAGATGCAAGGTGCCCCCACAGGCAACTGTGTCTGGTTTGAGAGTGCCAAGTGCCTCCTGCAAACTGACATCAGGAACCTGGCCTGGTGAGTTTTGTTTCTCAGGGGAAAGGGCATGGTTCGTGTCCAGGGCCCGGTGGCCTGGAGTGGCCGGCTGCCTGCTGAAATTCCGCATGCTTCAGGATATCTCCCAGATGCAAGGTGCCCCCACAGGCAAGTGTGTCTGGTTTGAGAGTTCCAAGTGCCTCCTGCAGACTGACATCAGGAACCTGGCCTGGTGAGTTTTGTTTCTGAGGGGAAAGGGCATCGTTCGTGTCCAGGGCCCGGTGGCCCGGAGTGGCCGGCTGCCTGCTGAAATTCCGCATGGTTCAGGATATCTCCCAGATGCAAGGAGCACCCACAGGCAACTGTGTCTGGTTTGACAGTGCCAAGTGCCTCCTGCAAACTGACATCAGGAACCTGGCCTGGTGAGTTTTGTTTCTCAGGGGAAAGGGCATCGTTCGTGTCCAGGGCCCGGTGGCCCGGAGTGGCCGGCTGCCTGCTGAAATTCCGCATGCTTCAGGATATCTCCCAGATGCAAGGTGCCCCCACAGGCAACTGTGTCTGGTTTGACAGTGCCAAGTGCCTCCTGCAAACTGACATCAGGAACCTGGCCTGGTGAGTTTTGTTTCTGAGGGGAAAGGGCATCGTTCGTGTCCAGGGCCTGGTGGCCCGGGGTGGCCGGCTGCCTGCTGAAATTCCGCCCGGATCAAGATATCTCCCAGATGCAAGGAGCACCCACAGGCAACTGTGTCTGGTTTGAGAGTGCCAAGTGCCTCCTGCAAACTGACATCAGGAACCTGGCCTGGTGAGTTTTATTTCTCAGGGGAAAGGCCATCGTTCTTGTCCAGAGCCCGGTGGCCCGGAGCGGCCGGCTGCCTGCTGAAATTCCGCATGCTTCAGGATATCTCCCAGATGCAAGGAGCACCCACAGGCAACTGTGTCTGGTTTGAGAGTGCCAAGTGCCTCCTGCAAACTGACATCAGGAACCTGGCCTGGTGAGTTTTATTTCTCAGGGGAAAGGCCATCGTTCTTGTCCAGAGCCCCTGTGGCCCGGAGCGGCCGGCTGCCTGCTGAAATTCGGCATGCTTCAGGATATCTCCCAGATGCAAGGAGCACCCACAGGCAACTGTGTCTGGTTTGAGAGTGCCAAGTGCCTCCTGCAAACTGACATCAGGAACCTGGCCTGGTGAGTTTTGTTTGTCAGGGGAAAGGGCATGGTTCGTGTCCAGGGCCCGGTGGCCCGGAGTGGCCGGCTGCCTGCTGAAATTCCGCATGCTTCAGGATATCTCCCAGATGCAAGGTGCCCCCACAGGCAACTGTGTCTGGTTTGAGAGTGCCAAGTGCCTCCTGCAAACTGACATCAGGAACCTGGCCTGGTGAGTTTTGTTTCTCAGGGGAAAGGGCATGGTTCGTGTCCAGGGCCCGGTGGCCCGGAGCGGCCGGCTGCCTGCTGAAATTCCGCATGCTTCAGGATATCTCCCAGATGCAAGGTGCCCCCACAGGCAACTGTGTCTGGTTTGAGAGTGCCAAGTGCCTCCTGCAAACTGACATCAGGAACCTGGCCTGGTGAGTTTTGTTTCTCAGGGCAAAGGGCATCGTTTGTGTCCAGGGCCCGGTGGCCCGGAGTGGCCGGCTGCCTGCTGAAATTCCGCATGCTTCAGGATATCTCCCAGATGCAAGGTGCCCCCACAGGCAACTGTGTCTGGTTTGAGAGTGCCAAGTGCCTCCTGCAAACTGACATCAGGAACCTGGCCTGGTGAGTTTTGTTACTCAGGGGAAAGGGCATCGTTCGTGTCCAGGGCCTGGTGGCCCGGGGTGGCCGGCTGCCTGCTGAAATTCCGCACGGATCAAGATATCTCCCAGATGCAAGGTGCCCCCACAGGCAACTGTGTCTGGTTTGAGAGTGCCACGTGCCTCCTGCAAACTGACATCAGGAACCTGGCCTGGTGAGTTTTGTTTCTCAGGGGAAAGGGCATCGTTCGTGTCCAGGGCCCGGTGGCCTGGAGTGGCCGGCTGCCTGCTGAAATTCCGCATGCTTCAGGATATCTCCCAGATGCAAGGTGCCCCCACAGGCAACTGTGTCTGGTTTGAGAGTGCCAAGTGCCTCCTGCAAACTGACATCAGGAACCTGGCCTGGTGAGTTTTGTTTCTCAGGGGAAAGGGCATGGTTCGTGTCCAGGGCCCGGTGGCCCGGAGTGGCCGGCTGCCTGCTGAAATTCCGCATGCTTCAGGATATCTCCCAGATGCAAGGTGCCCCCACAGGCAACTGTGTCTGGTTTGACAGTGCCAAGTGCCTCCTGCAAACTGACATCAGGAACCTGGCCTGGTGAGTTTTGTTTCTCAGGGGAAAGGGCATCGTTCGTGTCCAGGGCCCGGTGGCCCGGAGTGGCCGGCTGCCTGCTGAAATTCCGCATGCTTCAGGATATCTCCTAGATGCAAGGTGCCCCCACAGGCAACTGTGTCTGGTTTGACAGTGCCAAGTGCCTCCTGCAAACTGACATCAGCAACCTGGCCTGGTGAGTTTTGTTTCTCAGGGGAAAGGGCATGGTTCGTGTCCAGGGCCCGGTGGCCTGGAGTGGCCGGCTGCCTGCTGAAATTCCGCATGCTTCAGGATATCTCCCAGATGCAAGGTGCCCCCACAGGCAACTGTGTCTGGTTTGAGAGTGCCAAGTGCCTCCTGCAAACTGACATCAGGAACCTGGCCTGGTGAGTTTTGTTTCTCAGGGGAAAGGGCATGGTTCGTGTCCAGGGCCCGGTGGCCCGGAGTGGCCGGCTGCCTGCTGAAATTCCGCATGCTTCAGGATATCTCCCAGATGCAAGGTGCCCCCACAGGCAACTGTGTCTGGTTTGAGAGTGCCAAGTGCCTCCTGCAAACTGACATCAGGAACCTGGCCTGGTGAGTTTTATTTCTCAGGGGAAAGGCCATCGTTCGTGTCCAGGGCCCGGTGGCCTGGAGTGGCCGGCTGCCTGCTGAAATTCCGCATGGTTCAGGATATCTCCCAGATGCAAGGAGCACCCACAGGCAACTGTGTCTGGTTTGACAGTGCCAAGTGCCTCCTGCAAACTGACATCAGGAACCTGGCCTGGTGAGTTTTGTTTCTCAGGGGAAAGGGCATCGTTCGTGTCCAGGGCCCGGTGGCCCGGAGTGGCCGGCTGCCTGCTGAAATTCCGCATGCTTCAGGATATCTCCCAGATGCAAGGTGCCCCCACAGGCAACTGTGTCTGGTTTGAGAGTGCCAAGTGCCTCCTGCAAACTGACATCAGGAACCTGGCCTGGTGAGTTTTGTTTCTCAGGGCAAAGGGCATCGTTTGTGTCCAGGGCCCGGTGGCCCGGAGTGGCCGGCTGCCTGCTGAAATTCCGCATGCTTCAGGATATCTCCCAGATGCAAGGTGCCCCCACAGGCAACTGTGTCTGGTTTGACAGTGCCAAGTGCCTCCTGCAAACTGACATCAGGAACCTGGCCTGGTGAGTTTTGTTTCTCAGGGGAAAGGGCATCGTTCGTGTCCAGGGCCTGGTGGCCCGGGGTGGCCGGCTGCCTGCTGAAATTCCGCACGGATCAAGATATCTCCCAGATGCAAGGTGCCCCCACAGGCAACTGTGTCTGGTTTGAGAGTGCCACGTGCCTCCTGCAAACTGACATCAGGAACCTGGCCTGGTGAGTTTTGTTTGTCAGGGCAAAGGGCATCGTTCGTGTCCAGGGCCCGGTGGCCCGGAGTGGCCGGCTGCCTGCTGAAATTCGGCATGCTTCAGGATATCTCCCAGATGTAAGGAGCACCCACAGGCAACTGTGTCTGGTTTGAGAGTGCCAAGTGCCTCCTGCAAACTGACATCAGGAACCTGGCCTGGTGAGTTTTGTTTGTCAGGGGAAAGGGCATCGTTCGTGTCCAGGGCCCGGTGGCCCGGAGTGGCCGGCTGCCTGCTGAAATTCCGCATGCTTCAGGATATCTCCCAGATGCAAGGTGCCCCCACAGGCAACTGTGTCTGGTTTGACAGTGCCAAGTGCCTCCTGCAAACTGACATCAGGAACCTGGCCTGGTGAGTTTTGTTTCTCAGGGGAAAGGGCATGGTTCGTGTCCAGGGCCCGGTGGCCTGGAGTGGCCGGCTGCCTGCTGAAATTCCGCATGCTTCAGGATATCTCCCAGATGCAAGGTGCCCCCACAGGCAAGTGTGTCTGGTTTGAGAGTTCCAAGTGCCTCCTGCAGACTGACATCAGGAACCTGGCCTGGTGAGTTTTGTTTCTGAGGGGAAAGGGCATCGTTCGTGTCCAGGGCCCGGTGGCCCGGAGTGGCCGGCTGCCTGCTGAAATTCCGCATGGTTCAGGATATCTCCCAGATGCAAGGAGCACCCACAGGCAACTGTGTCTGGTTTGACAGTGCCAAGTGCCTCCTGCAAACTGACATCAGGAACCTGGCCTGGTGAGTTTTGTTTCTCAGGGGAAAGGGCATCGTTCGTGTCCAGGGCCCGGTGGCCCGGAGTGGCCGGCTGCCTGCTGAAATTCCGCATGCTTCAGGATATCTCCCAGATGCAAGGTGCCCCCACAGGCAACTGTGTCTGGTTTGACAGTGCCAAGTGCCTCCTGCAAACTGACATCAGGAACCTGGCCTGGTGAGTTTTGTTTCTGAGGGGAAAGGGCATCGTTCGTGTCCAGGGCCTGGTGGCCCGGGGTGGCCGGCTGCCTGCTGAAATTCCGCCCGGATCAAGATATCTCCCAGATGCAAGGAGCACCCACAGGCAACTGTGTCTGGTTTGAGAGTGCCAAGTGCCTCCTGCAAACTGACATCAGGAACCTGGCCTGGTGAGTTTTATTTCTCAGGGCAAAGGCCATCGTTCTTGTCCAGAGCCCGGTGGCCCGGAGCGGCCGGCTGCCTGCTGAAATTCCGCATGCTTCAGGATATCTCCCAGATGCAAGGAGCACCCACAGGCAACTGTGTCTGGTTTGAGAGTGCCAAGTGCCTCCTGCAAACTGACATCAGGAACCTGGCCTGGTGAGTTTTATTTCTCAGGGGAAAGGCCATCGTTCTTGTCCAGAGCCCCTGTGGACCGGAGCGGCCGGCTGCCTGCTGAAATTCGGCATGCTTCAGGATATCTCCCAGATGCAAGGAGCACCCACAGGCAACTGTGTCTGGTTTGAGAGTGCCAAGTGCCTCCTGCAAACTGACATCAGGAACCTGGCCTGGTGAGTTTTGTTTGTCAGGGGAAAGGGCATGGTTCGTGTCCAGGGCCCGGTGGCCCGGAGTGGCCGGCTGCCTGCTGAAATTCCGCATGCTTCAGGATATCTCCCAGATGCAAGGTGCCCCCACAGGCAACTGTGTCTGGTTTGAGAGTGCCAAGTGCCTCCTGCAAACTGACATCAGGAACCTGGCCTGGTGAGTTTTGTTTCTCAGGGGAAAGGGCATGGTTCGTGTCCAGGGCCCGGTGGCCCGGAGCGGCCGGCTGCCTGCTGAAATTCCGCATGCTTCAGGATATCTCCCAGATGCAAGGTGCCCCCACAGGCAACTGTGTCTGGTTTGAGAGTGCCAAGTGCCTCCTGCAAACTGACATCAGGAACCTGGCCTGGTGAGTTTTGTTTCTCAGGGCAAAGGGCATCGTTTGTGTCCAGGGCCCGGTGGCCCGGAGTGGCCGGCTGCCTGCTGAAATTCCGCATGCTTCAGGATATCTCCCAGATGCAAGGTGCCCCCACAGGCAACTGTGTCTGGTTTGACAGTGCCAAGTGCCTCCTGCAAACTGACATCAGGAACCTGGCCTGGTGAGTTTTGTTACTCAGGGGAAAGGGCATCGTTCGTGTCCAGGGCCTGGTGGCCCGGGGTGGCCGGCTGCCTGCTGAAATTCCGCACGGATCAAGATATCTCCCAGATGCAAGGTGCCCCCACAGGCAACTGTGTCTGGTTTGAGAGTGCCACGTGCCTCCTGCAAACTGACATCAGGAACCTGGCCTGGTGAGTTTTGTTTCTCAGGGGAAAGGGCACCGTTCGTGTCCAGGGCCCGGTGGCCTGGAGTGGCCGGCTGCCTGCTGAAATTCCGCATGCTTCAGGGTATCTCCCAGATGCAAGGTGCCCCCACAGGCAACTGTGTCTGGTTTGAGAGTGCCAAGTGCCTCCTGCAAACTGACATCAGGAACCTGGCCTGGTGAGTTTTGTTTCTCAGGGGAAAGGGCATGGTTCGTGTCCAGGGCCCGGTGGCCCGGAGTGGCCGGCTGCCTGCTGAAATTCCGCATGCTTCAGGATATCTCCCAGATGCAAGGTGCCCCCACAGGCAACTGTGTCTGGTTTGACAGTGCCAAGTGCCTCCTGCAAACTGACATCAGGAACCTGGCCTGGTGAGTTTTGTTTCTCAGGGGAAAGGGCATCGTTCGTGTCCAGGGCCCGGTGGCCCGGAGTGGCCGGCTGCCTGCTGAAATTCCGCATGCTTCAGGATATCTCCTAGATGCAAGGTGCCCCCACAGGCAAGTGTGTCTGGTTTGAGAGTTCCAAGTGCCTCCTGCAGACTGACATCAGGAACCTGGCCTGGTGAGTTTTGTTTCTGAGGGGAAAGGGCATCGTTCGTGTCCAGGGCCCGGTGGCCCGGAGTGGCCGGCTGCCTGCTGAAATTCCGCATGGTTCAGGATATCTCCCAGATGCAAGGAGCACCCACAGGCAACTGTGTCTGGTTTGACAGTGCCAAGTGCCTCCTGCAAACTGACATCAGGAACCTGGCCTGGTGAGTTTTGTTTCTCAGGGGAAAGGGCATCGTTCGTGTCCAGGGCCCGGTGGCCCGGAGTGGCCGGCTGCCTGCTGAAATTCCGCATGCTTCAGGATATCTCCCAGATGCAAGGTGCCCCCACAGGCAACTGTGTCTGGTTTGACAGTGCCAAGTGCCTCCTGCAAACTGACATCAGGAACCTGGCCTGGTGAGTTTTGTTTCTGAGGGGAAAGGGCATCGTTCGTGTCCAGGGCCTGGTGGCCCGGGGTGGCCGGCTGCCTGCTGAAATTCCGCCCGGATCAAGATATCTCCCAGATGCAAGGAGCACCCACAGGCAACTGTGTCTGGTTTGAGAGTGCCAAGTGCCTCCTGCAAACTGACATCAGGAACCTGGCCTGGTGAGTTTTATTTCTCAGGGCAAAGGCCATCGTTCTTGTCCAGAGCCCGGTGGCCCGGAGCGGCCGGCTGCCTGCTGAAATTCCGCATGCTTCAGGATATCTCCCAGATGCAAGGAGCACCCACAGGCAACTGTGTCTGGTTTGAGAGTGCCAAGTGCCTCCTGCAAACTGACATCAGGAACCTGGCCTGGTGAGTTTTATTTCTCAGGGGAAAGGCCATCGTTCTTGTCCAGAGCCCCTGTGGCCCGGAGCGGCCGGCTGCCTGCTGAAATTCGGCATGCTTCAGGATATCTCCCAGATGCAAGGAGCACCCACAGGCAACTGTGTCTGGTTTGAGAGTGCCAAGTGCCTCCTGCAAACTGACATCAGGAACCTGGCCTGGTGAGTTTTGTTTCTCAGGGGAAAGGGCATGGTTCGTGTCCAGGGCCCGGTGGCCCGGAGTGGCCGGCTGCCTGCTGAAATTCCGCATGCTTCAGGATATCTCCCAGATGCAAGGTGCCCCCACAGGCAACTGTGTCTGGTTTGAGAGTGCCAAGTGCCTCCTGCAAACTGACATCAGGAACCTGGCCTGGTGAGTTTTGTTTCTCAGGGGAAAGGGCATGGTTCGTGTCCAGGGCCCGGTGGCCCGGAGCGGCCGGCTGCCTGCTGAAATTCCGCATGCTTCAGGATATCTCCCAGATGCAAGGTGCCCCCACAGGCAACTGTGTCTGGTTTGAGAGTGCCAAGTGCCTCCTGCAAACTGACATCAGGAACCTGGCCTGGTGAGTTTTGTTTCTCAGGGCAAAGGGCATCGTTTGTGTCCAGGGCCCGGTGGCCCGGAGTGGCCGGCTGCCTGCTGAAATTCCGCATGCTTCAGGATATCTCCCAGATGCAAGGTGCCCCCACAGGCAACTGTGTCTGGTTTGAGAGTGCCAAGTGCCTCCTGCAAACTGACATCAGGAACCTGGCCTGGTGAGTTTTGTTACTCAGGGGAAAGGGCATCGTTCGTGTCCAGGGCCTGGTGGCCCGGGGTGGCCGGCTGCCTGCTGAAATTCCGCACGGATCAAGATATCTCCCAGATGCAAGGTGCCCCCACAGGCAACTGTGTCTGGTTTGAGAGTGCCACGTGCCTCCTGCAAACTGACATCAGGAACCTGGCCTGGTGAGTTTTGTTTCTCAGGGGAAAGGGCATCGTTCGTGTCCAGGTCCCGGTGGCCTGGAGTGGCCGGCTGCCTGCTGAAATTCCGCATGCTTCAGGATATCTCCCAGATGCAAGGTGCCCCCACAGGCAACTGTGTCTGGTTTGAGAGTGCCAAGTGCCTCCTGCAAACTGACATCAGGAACCTGGCCTGGTGAGTTTTGTTTCTCAGGGGAAAGGGCATGGTTCGTGTCCAGGGCCCGGTGGCCCGGAGTGGCCGGCTGCCTGCTGAAATTCCGCATGCTTCAGGATATCTCCCAGATGCAAGGTGCCCCCACAGGCAACTGTGTCTGGTTTGACAGTGCCAAGTGCCTCCTGCAAACTGACATCAGGAACCTGGCCTGGTGAGTTTTGTTTCTCAGGGGAAAGGGCATCGTTCGTGTCCAGGGCCCGGTGGCCCGGAGTGGCCGGCTGCCTGCTGAAATTCCGCATGCTTCAGGATATCTCCTAGATGCAAGGTGCCCCCACAGGCAACTGTGTCTGGTTTGACAGTGCCAAGTGCCTCCTGCAAACTGACATCAGCAACCTGGCCTGGTGAGTTTTGTTTCTCAGGGGAAAGGGCATGGTTCGTGTCCAGGGCCCGGTGGCCTGGAGTGGCCGGCTGCCTGCTGAAATTCCGCATGCTTCAGGATATCTCCCAGATGCAAGGTGCCCCCACAGGCAACTGTGTCTGGTTTGACAGTGCCAAGTGCCTCCTGCAAACTGACATCAGGAACCTGGCCTGGTGAGTTTTGTTTCTCAGGGGAAAGGGCATGGTTCGTGTCCAGGGCCCGGTGGCCTGGAGTGGCCGGCTGCCTGCTGAAATTCCGCATGCTTCAGGATATCTCCCAGATGCAAGGTGCCCCCACAGGCAAGTGTGTCTGGTTTGAGAGTTCCAAGTGCCTCCTGCAGACTGACATCAGGAACCTGGCCTGGTGAGTTTTGTTTCTGAGGGGAAAGGGCATCGTTCGTGTCCAGGGCCCGGTGGCCCGGAGTGGCCGGCTGCCTGCTGAAATTCCGCATGGTTCAGGATATCTCCCAGATGCAAGGAGCACCCACAGGCAACTGTGTCTGGTTTGACAGTGCCAAGTGCCTCCTGCAAACTGACATCAGGAACCTGGCCTGGTGAGTTTTGTTTCTCAGGGGAAAGGGCATCGTTCGTGTCCAGGGCCCGGTGGCCCGGAGTGGCCGGCTGCCTGCTGAAATTCCGCATGCTTCAGGATATCTCCCAGATGCAAGGTGCCCCCACAGGCAACTGTGTCTGGTTTGACAGTGCCAAGTGCCTCCTGCAAACTGACATCAGGAACCTGGCCTGGTGAGTTTTGTTTCTGAGGGGAAAGGGCATCGTTCGTGTCCAGGGCCTGGTGGCCCGGGGTGGCCGGCTGCCTGCTGAAATTCCGCCCGGATCAAGATATCTCCCAGATGCAAGGAGCACCCACAGGCAACTGTGTCTGGTTTGAGAGTGCCAAGTGCCTCCTGCAAACTGACATCAGGAACCTGGCCTGGTGAGTTTTATTTCTCAGGGCAAAGGCCATCGTTCTTGTCCAGAGCCCGGTGGCCCGGAGCGGCCGGCTGCCTGCTGAAATTCCGCATGCTTCAGGATATCTCCCAGATGCAAGGAGCACCCACAGGCAACTGTGTCTGGTTTGAGAGTGCCAAGTGCCTCCTGCAAACTGACATCAGGAACCTGGCCTGGTGAGTTTTATTTCTCAGGGGAAAGGCCATCGTTCTTGTCCAGAGCCCCTGTGGACCGGAGCGGCCGGCTGCCTGCTGAAATTCGGCATGCTTCAGGATATCTCCCAGATGCAAGGAGCACCCACAGGCAACTGTGTCTGGTTTGAGAGTGCCAAGTGCCTCCTGCAAACTGACATCAGGAACCTGGCCTGGTGAGTTTTGTTTGTCAGGGGAAAGGGCATGGTTCGTGTCCAGGGCCCGGTGGCCCGGAGTGGCCGGCTGCCTGCTGAAATTCCGCATGCTTCAGGATATCTCCCAGATGCAAGGTGCCCCCACAGGCAACTGTGTCTGGTTTGAGAGTGCCAAGTGCCTCCTGCAAACTGACATCAGGAACCTGGCCTGGTGAGTTTTGTTTCTCAGGGGAAAGGGCATGGTTCGTGTCCAGGGCCCGGTGGCCCGGAGCGGCCGGCTGCCTGCTGAAATTCCGCATGCTTCAGGATATCTCCCAGATGCAAGGTGCCCCCACAGGCAACTGTGTCTGGTTTGAGAGTGCCAAGTGCCTCCTGCAAACTGTCATCAGGAACCTGGCCTGGTGAGTTTTGTTTCTCAGGGCAAAGGGCATCGTTTGTGTCCAGGGCCCGGTGGCCCGGAGTGGCCGGCTGCCTGCTGAAATTCCGCATGCTTCAGGATATCTCCCAGATGCAAGGTGCCCCCACAGGCAACTGTGTCTGGTTTGACAGTGCCAAGTGCCTCCTGCAAACTGACATCAGGAACCTGGCCTGGTGAGTTTTGTTACTCAGGGGAAAGGGCATCGTTCGTGTCCAGGGCCTGGTGGCCCGGGGTGGCCGGCTGCCTGCTGAAATTCCGCACGGATCAAGATATCTCCCAGATGCAAGGTGCCCCCACAGGCAACTGTGTCTGGTTTGAGAGTGCCACGTGCCTCCTGCAAACTGACATCAGGAACCTGGCCTGGTGAGTTTTGTTTCTCAGGGGAAAGGGCACCGTTCGTGTCCAGGGCCCGGTGGCCTGGAGTGGCCGGCTGCCTGCTGAAATTCCGCATGCTTCAGGGTATCTCCCAGATGCAAGGTGCCCCCACAGGCAACTGTGTCTGGTTTGAGAGTGCCAAGTGCCTCCTGCAAACTGACATCAGGAACCTGGCCTGGTGAGTTTTGTTTCTCAGGGGAAAGGGCATGGTTCGTGTCCAGGGCCCGGTGGCCCGGAGTGGCCGGCTGCCTGCTGAAATTCCGCATGCTTCAGGATATCTCCCAGATGCAAGGTGCCCCCACAGGCAACTGTGTCTGGTTTGACAGTGCCAAGTGCCTCCTGCAAACTGACATCAGGAACCTGGCCTGGTGAGTTTTGTTTCTCAGGGGAAAGGGCATCGTTCGTGTCCAGGGCCCGGTGGCCCGGAGTGGCCGGCTGCCTGCTGAAATTCCGCATGCTTCAGGATATCTCCTAGATGCAAGGTGCCCCCACAGGCAAGTGTGTCTGGTTTGAGAGTTCCAAGTGCCTCCTGCAGACTGACATCAGGAACCTGGCCTGGTGAGTTTTGTTTCTGAGGGGAAAGGGCATCGTTCGTGTCCAGGGCCCGGTGGCCCGGAGTGGCCGGCTGCCTGCTGAAATTCCGCATGGTTCAGGATATCTCCCAGATGCAAGGAGCACCCACAGGCAACTGTGTCTGGTTTGACAGTGCCAAGTGCCTCCTGCAAACTGACATCAGGAACCTGGCCTGGTGAGTTTTGTTTCTCAGGGGAAAGGGCATCGTTCGTGTCCAGGGCCCGGTGGCCCGGAGTGGCCGGCTGCCTGCTGA
Organism: Passer domesticus; assembly: GCF_036417665.1. NCBI lineage: Eukaryota > Metazoa > Chordata > Aves > Passeriformes > Passeridae > Passer > Passer domesticus. Next base: position 4,440,818 of record NC_087504.1, read on the forward strand.
AATTCCGCATGCTTCAGGATATCTCCCAGATGCAAGGTGCCCCCACAGGCAACTGTGTCTGGTTTGACAGTGCCAAGTGCCTCCTGCAAACTGACATCAGGAACCTGGCCTGGTGAGTTTTGTTTCTGAGGGGAAAGGGCATCGTTCGTGTCCAGGGCCTGGTGGCCCGGGGTGGCCGGCTGCCTGCTGAAATTCCGCCCGGATCAAGATATCTCCCAGATGCAAGGAGCACCCACAGGCAACTGTGTCTGGTTTGAGAGTGCCAAGTGCCTCCTGCAAACTGACATCAGGAACCTGGCCTGGTGAGTTTTATTTCTCAGGGCAAAGGCCATCGTTCTTGTCCAGAGCCCGGTGGCCCGGAGCGGCCGGCTGCCTGCTGAAATTCCGCATGCTTCAGGATATCTCCCAGATGCAAGGAGCACCCACAGGCAACTGTGTCTGGTTTGAGAGTGCCAAGTGCCTCCTGCAAACTGACATCAGGAACCTGGCCTGGTGAGTTTTATTTCTCAGGGGAAAGGCCATCGTTCTTGTCCAGAGCCCCTGTGGCCCGGAGCGGCCGGCTGCCTGCTGAAATTCGGCATGCTTCAGGATATCTCCCAGATGCAAGGAGCACCCACAGGCAACTGTGTCTGGTTTGAGAGTGCCAAGTGCCTCCTGCAAACTGACATCAGGAACCTGGCCTGGTGAGTTTTGTTTCTCAGGGGAAAGGGCATGGTTCGTGTCCAGGGCCCGGTGGCCCGGAGTGGCCGGCTGCCTGCTGAAATTCCGCATGCTTCAGGATATCTCCCAGATGCAAGGTGCCCCCACAGGCAACTGTGTCTGGTTTGAGAGTGCCAAGTGCCTCCTGCAAACTGACATCAGGAACCTGGCCTGGTGAGTTTTGTTTCTCAGGGGAAAGGGCATGGTTCGTGTCCAGGGCCCGGTGGCCCGGAGCGGCCGGCTGCCTGCTGAAATTCCGCATGCTTCAGGATATCTCCCAGATGCAAGGTGCCCCCACAGGCAACTGTGTCTGGTTTGAGAGTGCCAAGTGCCTCCTGCAAACTGACATCAGGAACCTGGCCTGGTGAGTTTTGTTTCTCAGGGCAAAGGGCATCGTTTGTGTCCAGGGCCCGGTGGCCCGGAGTGGCCGGCTGCCTGCTGAAATTCCGCATGCTTCAGGATATCTCCCAGATGCAAGGTGCCCCCACAGGCAACTGTGTCTGGTTTGAGAGTGCCAAGTGCCTCCTGCAAACTGACATCAGGAACCTGGCCTGGTGAGTTTTGTTACTCAGGGGAAAGGGCATCGTTCGTGTCCAGGGCCTGGTGGCCCGGGGTGGCCGGCTGCCTGCTGAAATTCCGCACGGATCAAGATATCTCCCAGATGCAAGGTGCCCCCACAGGCAACTGTGTCTGGTTTGAGAGTGCCACGTGCCTCCTGCAAACTGACATCAGGAACCTGGCCTGGTGAGTTTTGTTTCTCAGGGGAAAGGGCATCGTTCGTGTCCAGGTCCCGGTGGCCTGGAGTGGCCGGCTGCCTGCTGAAATTCCGCATGCTTCAGGATATCTCCCAGATGCAAGGTGCCCCCACAGGCAACTGTGTCTGGTTTGAGAGTGCCAAGTGCCTCCTGCAAACTGACATCAGGAACCTGGCCTGGTGAGTTTTGTTTCTCAGGGGAAAGGGCATGGTTCGTGTCCAGGGCCCGGTGGCCCGGAGTGGCCGGCTGCCTGCTGAAATTCCGCATGCTTCAGGATATCTCCCAGATGCAAGGTGCCCCCACAGGCAACTGTGTCTGGTTTGACAGTGCCAAGTGCCTCCTGCAAACTGACATCAGGAACCTGGCCTGGTGAGTTTTGTTTCTCAGGGGAAAGGGCATCGTTCGTGTCCAGGGCCCGGTGGCCCGGAGTGGCCGGCTGCCTGCTGAAATTCCGCATGCTTCAGGATATCTCCTAGATGCAAGGTGCCCCCACAGGCAACTGTGTCTGGTTTGACAGTGCCAAGTGCCTCCTGCAAACTGACATCAGCAACCTGGCCTGGTGAGTTTTGTTTCTCAGGGGAAAGGGCATGGTTCGTGTCCAGGGCCCGGTGGCCTGGAGTGGCCGGCTGCCTGCTGAAATTCCGCATGCTTCAGGATATCTCCCAGATGCAAGGTGCCCCCACAGGCAACTGTGTCTGGTTTGAGAGTGCCAAGTGCCTCCTGCAAACTGACATCAGGAACCTGGCCTGGTGAGTTTTGTTTCTCAGGGGAAAGGGCATCGTTCGTGTCCAGGGCCCGGTGGCCCGGAGTGGCCGGCTGCCTGCTGAAATTCCGCATGCTTCAGGATATCTCCCAGATGCAAGGTGCCCCCACAGGCAACTGTGTCTGGTTTCAGAGTGCCAAGTGCCTCCTGCAAACTGACATCAGGAACCTGGCCTGGTGAGTTTTATTTCTCAGGGGAAAGGCCATCGTTCGTGTCCAGGGCCCGGTGGCCCGGGGTGGCCGGCTGCCTGCTGAAATTCCGCATGGTTCAGGATATCTCCCAGATGCAAGGAGCACCCACAGGCAACTGTGTCTGGTTTGACAGTGCCAAGTGCCTCCTGCAAACTGACATCAGGAACCTGGCCTGGTGAGTTTTGTTTCTCAGGGGAAAGGGCATCGTTCGTGTCCAGGGCCCGGTGGCCCGGAGTGGCCGGCTGCCTGCTGAAATTCCGCATGCTTCAGGATATCTCCCAGATGCAAGGTGCCCCCACAGGCAACTGTGTCTGGTTTGAGAGTGCCAAGTGCCTCCTGCAAACTGACATCAGGAACCTGGCCTGGTGAGTTTTGTTTCTCAGGGCAAAGGGCATCGTTTGTGTCCAGGGCCCGGTGGCCCGGAGTGGCCGGCTGCCTGCTGAAATTCGGCATGCTTCAGGATATCTCCCAGATGCAAGGTGCCCCCACAGGCAACTGTGTCTGGTTTGACAGTGCCAAGTGCCTCCTGCAAACTGACATCAGGAACCTGGCCTGGTGAGTTTTGTTTCTCAGGGGAAAGGGCATCGTTCGTGTCCAGGGCCTGGTGGCCCGGGGTGGCCGGCTGCCTGCTGAAATTCCGCACGGATCAAGATATCTCCCAGATGCAAGGTGCCCCCACAGGCAACTGTGTCTGGTTTGAGAGTGCCACGTGCCTCCTGCAAACTGACATCAGGAACCTGGCCTGGTGAGTTTTGTTTGTCAGGGCAAAGGGCATCGTTCGTGTCCAGGGCCCGGTGGCCCGGAGTGGCCGGCTGCCTGCTGAAATTCCGCATGCTTCAGGATATCTCCTAGATGCAAGGTGCCCCCACAGGCAACTGTGTCTGGTTTGACAGTGCCAAGTGCCTACTGCAAACTGACATCAGGAACCTGGCCTGGTGAGTTTTATTTCTCAGGGGAAAGGCCATCGTTCTTGTCCAGAGCCCGGTGGCCCGGAGTGGCCGGCTGCCTGCTGAAATTCCGCATGCTTCAGGATATCTCCCAGATGCAAGGAGCACCCACAGGCAACTGTGTCTGGTTTGAGAGTGCCAAGTGCCTCCTGCAAACTGACATCAGGAACCTGGCCTGGTGAGTTTTGTTTCTCAGGGGAAAGGGCATGGTTCGTGTCCAGGGCCCGGTGGCCTGGAGTGGCCGGCTGCCTGCTGAAATTCTGCATGGTTCAGGATATCTCCCAGATGCAAGGTGCCCCCACAGGCAACTGTGTCTGGTTTGAGAGTGCCAAGTGCCTCCTGCAAACTGACATCAGGAACCTGGCCTGGTGAGTTTTGTTTCTCAGGGGAAAGGGCATCGTTCGTGTCCAGGGCCCGGTGGCCCGGAGTGGCCGGCTGCCTGCTGAAATTCCGCATGCTTCAGGATATCTCCCAGATGCAAGGTGCCCCCACAGGCAACTGTGTCTGGTTTGACAGTGCCAAGTGCCTCCTGCAAACTGACATCAGGAACCTGGCCTGGTGAGTTTTGTTTCTGAGGGGAAAGGGCATCGTTCGTGTCCAGGGCCTGGTGGCCCGGGGTGGCCGGCTGCCTGCTGAAATTCCGCACGGATCAAGATATCTCCCAGACGCAAGGTGCCCCCACAGGCAACTGTGTCTGGTTTGAGAGTGCCACGTGCCTCCTGCAAACTGACATCAGGAACCTGTCCTGGTAAGTTTTGTTTCTCAGGGGAAAGGGCATCGTTCGTGTCCAGGGCCCGGTGGCCCGGAGTGGCCGGCTGCCTGCTGAAATTCCGCATGCTTCAGGATATCTCCCAGATGCAAGGTGCCCCCACAGGCAACTGTGTCTGGTTTGAGAGTGCCAAGTGCCTCCTGCAAACTGACATCAGGAACCTGGCCTGGTGAGTTTTATTTCTCAGGGGAAAGGCCATCGTTCTTGTCCAGGGCCCGGTGGCCCGGAGTGGCCGGCTGCCTGCTGAAATTCCGCATGCTTCAGGATATCTCCCAGATGCAAGGTGCCCCCACAGGCAACTGTGTCTGGTTTGAGAGTGCCAAGTGCCTCCTGCAAACTGACATCAGGAACCTGGCCTGGTGAGTTTTGTTTCTCAGGGGAAAGGGCATGGTTCGTGTCCAGGGCCCGGTGGCCCGGAGTGGCCGGCTGCCTGCTGAAATTCCGCATGCTTCAGGATATCTCCCAGATGCAAGGTGCCCCCACAGGCAACTGTGTCTGGTTTGAGAGTGCCAAGTGCCTCCTGCAAACTGACATCAGGAACCTGGCCTGGTGAGTTTTGTTTCTCAGGGGAAAGGGCATCGTTCATGTCCAGGGCCCGGTGGCCCGGAGTGGCCGGCTGCCTGCTGAAATTCCGCATGGTTCAGGATATCTCCCAGATGCAAGGTGCCCCCACAGGCAACTGTGTCTGGTTTGACAGTGCCAAGTGCCTCCTGCAAACTGACATCAGGAACCTGGCCTGGTGAGTTTTGTTTCTCAGGGGAAAGGGCATGGTTCGTGTCCATGGCCCGGTGGCCCGGAGTGGCCGGCTGCCTGCTGAAATTCCGCATGCTTCAGGATATCTCCCAGATGCAAGGTGCCCCCACAGGCAACTGTGTCTGGTTTGAGAGTGCCAAGTGCCTCCTGCAAACTGACATCAGGAACCTGGCCTGGTGAGTTTTGTTTCTCAGGGGAAAGGCCTTGGTTCGTGTCCAGGGCCCGGTGGCCCGGAGCGGCCGGCTGCCTGCTGAAATTCCGCATGCTTCAGGATATCTCCCAGATGCAAGGTGCCCCCACAGGCAACTGTGTCTGGTTTAACAGTGCCAAGTGCCTCCTGCAAACTGACATCAGGAACCTGGCCTGGTGAGTTTTGTTTCTCAGGAGAAAGGGCATCGTTTGTGTCCAGGGCCCGGTGGCCCGGTGTGGCCGGCTGCCTGCTGAAATTCCGCATGCTTCAGGATATCTCCCAGATGCAAGGTGCCCCCACAGGCAACTGTGTCTGGTTTGAGAGTGCCAAGTGCCTCCTGCAAACTGACATCAGGAACCTGGCCTGGTGAGTTTTGTTTCTCAGGGGAAAGGGCATCGTTCGTGTCCAGGGCCCGGTGGCCCGGAGTGGCTGGCTGCCTGCTGAAATTCCGCATGCTTCAGGATATCTCCCAGATGCAAGGTGCCCCCACAGGCAACTGTGTCTGGTTTGAGAGTGCCAAGTGCCTCCTGCAAACTGACATCAGGAACCTGGCCTGGTGAGTTTTGTTTCTCAGGGGAAAGGGCATCGTTCGTGTCCAGGGCCCGGTGGCCCGGAGTGGCTGGCTGCCTGCTGAAATTCCGCATGGTTCAGGATATCTCCCAGATGCAAGGTGCCCCACAGGCAACTGTGTCTGGTTTGAGAGTGCCAAGTGCCTCCTGCAAACTGACATCAGGAACCTGGCCTGGTGAGTTTTGTTTCTCAGGGGAAAGGCCTTGGTTCGTGTCCAGGGCCCGGTGGCCCGGAGCGGCCGGCTGCCTGCTGAAATTCCGCATGGTTCAGGATATCTCCCAGATGCAAGGTGCCCCCACAGGCAACTGTGTCTGGTTTGACAGTGCCAAGTGCCTCCTGCAAACTGACATCAGGAACCTGGCCTGGTGAGTTTTGTTTCTCAGGGGAAAGGGCATCGTTCGTGTCCAGGGCCCGGTGGCCCGGAGTGGCCGGCTGCCTGCTGAAATTCCGCATGCTTCAGGATATCTCCCAGATGCAAGGTGCCCCCACAGGCAACTGTGTCTGGTTTGAGAGTGCCAAGTGCCTCCTGCAAACTGACATCAGGAACCTGGCCTGGTGAGTTTTATTTCTCAGGGGAAAGGCCATCGTTCTTGTCCAGAGCCCGGTGGCCCGGAGTGGCCGGCTGCCTGCTGAAATTCCGCATGCTTCAGGATATCTCCCAGATGCAAGGAGCACCCACAGGCAACTGTGTCTGGTTTGAGAGTGCCAAGTGCCTCCTGCAAACTGACATCAGCAACCTGGCCTGGTGAGTTTTGTTTGTCAGGGGAAAGGGCATCGTTCGTGTCCAGGGCCCGGTGGCCCGGAGTGGCCGGCTGCCTGCTGAAATTCCGCATGCTTCAGGATATCTCCCAGATGCAAGGTGCCCCCACAGGCAACTGTGTCTGGTTTGACAGTGCCAAGTGCCTCCTGCAAACTGACATCAGGAACCTGGCCTGGTGAGTTTTGTTTCTCAGGGGAAAGGGCATGGTTCGTGTCCAGGGCCCGGTGGCCCGGAGTGGCCGGCTGCCTGCTGAAATTCCGCATGCTTCAGGATATCTCCCAGATGCAAGGTGCCCCCACAGGCAACTGTGTCTGGTTTGAGAGTGCCAAGTGCCTCCTGCAAACTGACATCAGGAACCTGGCCTGGTGAGTTTTGTTTCTCAGGGGAAAGGGCATCGTTCATGTCCAGGGCCTGGTGTCCCGGAGTGGCCGGCTGCCTGCTGAAATTCCGCATGGTTCAGGATATCTCCCAGATGCAAGGTGCCCCCACAGGCAACTGTGTCTGGTTTGACAGTGCCAAGTGCCTCCTGCAAACTGACATCAGGAACCTGGCCTGGTGAGTTTTGTTTCTCAGGGGAAAGGGCATGGTTCGTGTCCAGGGCCCAGTGGCCCGGAGTGGCCGGCTGCCTGCTGAAATTCCGCATGCTTCAGGATATCTCCCAGATGCAAGGTGCCCCCACAGGCAACTGTGTCTGGTTTGAGAGTGCCAAGTGCCTCCTGCAAACTGACATCAGGAACCTGGCCTGGTGAGTTTTGTGTCTCTGGGGAAAGGGCATGGTTCGTGTCCAGGGCCCGGTGGCCCGGAGTGGCCGGCTGCCTGCTGAAATTCCGCATGCTTCAGGATATCTCCCAGATGCAAGGTGCCCCCACAGGCAACTGTGTCTGGTTTGAGAGTGCCAAGTGCCTCCTGCAAACTGACATCAGGAACCTGGCCTGGTGAGTTTTGTTTCTCAGGGGAAAGGCCTTGGTTCGTGTCCAGGGCCCGGTGGCCCGGAGCGGCCGGCTGCCTGCTGAAATTCCGCATGCTTCAGGATATCTCCCAGATGCAAGGTGCCCCCACAGGCAACTGTGTCTGGTTTGACAGTGCCAAGTGCCTCCTGCAAACTGACATCAGGAACCTGGCCTGGTGAGTTTTGTTTCTCAGGAGAAAGGGCATCGTTTGTGTCCAGGGCCCGGTGGCCCGGTGTGGCCGGCTGCCTGCTGAAATTCCGCATGCTTCAGGATATCTCCCAGATGCAAGGTGCCCCCACAGGCAACTGTGTCTGGTTTGAGAGTGCCAAGTGCCTCCTGCAAACTGACATCAGGAACCTGGCCTGGTGAGTTTTGTTTCTCAGGGGAAAGGGCATCGTTCGTGTCCAGGGCCCGGTGGCCCGGAGTGGCCGGCTGCCTGCTGAAATTCCGCATGCTTCAGGATATCTCCCAGATGCAAGGTGCCCCCACAGGCAACTGTGTCTGGTTTGAGAGTGCCAAGTGCCTCCTGCAAACTGACATCAGGAACCTGGCCTGGTGAGTTTTGTTTCTCAGGGGAAAGGGCATGGTTCGTGTCCAGGGCCCGGTGGCCCGGAGTGGCCGGCTGCCTGCTGAAATTCCGCATGCTTCAGGATATCTCCCAGATGCAAGGTGCCCCCACAGGCAACTGTGTCTGGTTTGAGAGTGCCAAGTGCCTCCTGCAAACTGACATCAGGAACCTGGCCTGGTGAGTTTTGTTTCTCAGGGGAAAAGGCATGGTTCGTGTCCAGGGCCCGGTGGCCCGGAGTGGCCGGCTGCCTGCTGAAATTCCGCATGCTTCAGGATATCTCCCAGATGTAAGGTGCCCGCACAGGCAACTGTGTCTGGTTTGACAGTGCCAAGTGCCTCCTGCAAACTGACATCAGGAACCTGGCCTGGTGAGTTTTGTTTCTCAGGGGAAAGGCCATCGTTCGTGTCCAGGGCCCGGTGGCCCGGAGTGGCTGGCTGCCTGCTGAAATTCCGCATGGTTCAGGATATCTCCCAGATGCAAGGTGCCCCCACAGGCAACTGTGTCTGGTTTGAGAGTGCCAAGTGCCTCCTGCAAACTGACATCAGGAACCTGGCCTGGTGAGTTTTGTTTCTCAGGGGAAAGGCCATCGTTCGTGTCCAGGGCCCGGTGGCCCGGAGCGGCCGGCTGCCTGCTGAAATTCCGCATGCTTCAGGATATCTCCCAGATGCAAGGTGCCCCCACAGGCAACTGTGTCTGGTTTGAGAGTGCCAAGTGCCTCCTGCAAACTGACATCAGGAACCTGGCCTGGTGAGTTTTGTTTCTCAGGGGAAAGGGCATCGTTCGTGTCCAGGGCCCGGTGGCCCGGAGTGGCCGGCTGCCTGCTGAAATTCCGCATGCTTCAGGATATCTCCCAGATGCAAGGTGCCCCCACAGGCAACTGTGTCTGGTTTGAGAGTGCCAAGTGCCTCCTGCAAACTGACATCAGGAACCTGGCCTGGTGAGTTGTTTCTCAGGGGAAAGGGCATCGTTCGTGTCCAGGGCCCGGTGGCCCGGAGTGGCTGGCTGCCTGCTGAAATTCCGCATGCTTCAGGATATCTCCCAGATGCAAGGTGCCCCCACAGGCAACTGTGTCTGGTTTGAGAGTGCCAAGTGCCTCCTGCAAACTGACATCAGGAACCTGGCCTGGTGAGTTTTGTTTCTCAGGGGAAAGGACATCGTTCGTGTCCAGGGCCCGGTGGCCCGGAGTGGCCGGCTGCCTGCTGAAATTCCGCATGCTTCAGGATATCTCCCAGATGCAAGGTGCCCCCACAGGCAACTGTGTCTGGTTTGAGAGTGCCAAGTGCCTCCTGCAAACTGACATCAGGAACCTGGCCTGGTGAGTTTTGTTTCTCAGGGGAAAGGGCATGGTTCGTGTCCAGGGCCCGGTGGCCCGGAGTGGCCGGCTGCCTGCTGAAATTCCGCATGGTTCAGGATATCTCCCAGACGCAAGGTGCCCCCACAGGCAACTGTGTCTGGTTTGAGAGTGCCAAGTGCCTCCTACAAACTGACATCAGGAACCTGGCCTGGTGAGTTTTGTTTCTCAGGGGAAAGGGCATGGTTCGTGTCCAGGGCCCGGTGGCCCGGAGTGGCCGGCTGCCTGCTGAAATTCCGCATGGTTCAGGATATCTCCCAGACGCAAGGTGCCCCCACAGGCAACTGTGTCTGGTTTGAGAGTGCCAAGTGCCTCCTACAAACTGACATCAGGAACCTGGCCTGGTGAGTTTTGTTTCTCAGGGGAAAGGGCATCGTTCGTGTCCAGGGCCCGGTGGCCCGGAGTGGCCGGCTGCCTGCTGAAATTCCGCATGCTTCAGGATATCTCCCAGATGCAAGGTGCCCCCACAGGCAACTGTGTCTGGTTTGAGAGTGCCAAGTGCCTCCTGCAAACTGACATCAGGAACCTGGCCTGGTGAGTTTTGTTTCTCAGGGGAAAGGGCATGGTCCGTGTCCAGGGCCTGGTGGCCCGGGGTGGCCGGCTGCCTGCTGAAATTCCGCATGGTTCAGGATATCTCCCAGATGCAAGGTGCCCCCACAGGCAACTGTGTCTGGTTTGAGAGTGCCACGTGCCTCCTGCAAACTGACATCAGGAACCTGGCCTGGTGAGTTTTGTTTCTCAGGGGAAAGGGCATGGTTCGTGTCCAGGGCCCGGTGGCCCGGAGTGGCTGGCTGCCTGCTGAAATTCCGCATGCTTCAGGATATCTCCCAGACGCAAGGTGCCCCCACAGGCAACTGTGTCTGGTTTGAGAGTGCCAAGTGCCTCCTGCAAACTGACATCAGGAACCTGGCCTGGTGAGTTTTGTTTCTCAGGGGAAAGGCCATCGTTCGTGTCCAGGGCCCTGTGGCCCGGAGTGGCCGGCTGCCTGCTGAAATTCCGCATGGTTCAGGATATCTCCCAGACGCAAGGTGCCCCCACAGGCAACTGTGTCTGGTTTGACAGTGCCAAGTGCCTCCTGCAAACTGACATCAGGAACCTGGCCTGGTGAGTTTTGTTTCTCAGGGGAAAGGGCATGGTTCGTGTCCAGGGCCCGGTGGCCCGGAGTGGCCGGCTGCCTGCTGAAATTCCGCATGCTTCAGGATATCTCCCAGATGCAAGGTGCCCCCACAGGCAACTGTGTCTGGTTTGAGAGTGCCAAGTGCCTCCTGCAAACTGACATCAGGAACCTGGCCTGGTGAGTTTTGTTTCTCAGGGGAAAGGGCATCGTTCGTGTCCAGGGCCCGGTGGCCCGGAGTGGCCGGCTGCCTGCTGAAATTCCGCATGGTTCAGGATATCTCCCAGATGCAAGGTGCCCCCACAGGCAACTGTGTCTGGTTTGAGAGTGCCAAGTGCCTCCTGCAAACTGACATCAGGAACCTGGCCTGGTGAGTTTTGTTTCTCAGGGGAAAGGGCATGGTCCGTGTCCAGGGCCTGGTGGCCCGGGGTGGCCGGCTGCCTGCTGAAATTCCGCATGGTTCAGGATATCTCCCAGATGCAAGGTGCCCCCACAGGCAACTGTGTCTGGTTTGAGAGTGCCACGTGCCTCCTGCAAACTGACATCAGGAACCTGGCCTGGTGAGTTTTGTTTCTCAGGGGAAAGGGCATGGTTCGTGTCCAGGGCCCGGTGGCCCGGAGTGGCTGGCTGCCTGCTGAAATTCCGCATGCTTCAGGATATCTCCCAGACGCAAGGTGCCCCCACAGGCAACTGTGTCTGGTTTGAGAGTGCCAAGTGCCTCCTGCAAACTGACATCAGGAACCTGGCCTGGTGAGTTTTGTTTCTCAGGGGAAAGGCCATCGTTCGTGTCCAGGGCCCTGTGGCCCGGAGTGGCCGGCTGCCTGCTGAAATTCCGCATGGTTCAGGATATCTCCCAGACGCAAGGTGCCCCCACAGGCAACTGTGTCTGGTTTGACAGTGCCAAGTGCCTCCTGCAAACTGACATCAGGAACCTGGCCTGGTGAGTTTTGTTTCTCAGGGGAAAGGGCATGGTTCGTGTCCAGGGCCCGGTGGCCCGGAGTGGCCGGCTGCCTGCTGAAATTCCGCATGCTTCAGGATATCTCCCAGATGCAAGGTGCCCCCACAGGCAACTGTGTCTGGTTTGAGAGTGCCAAGTGCCTCCTGCAAACTGACATCAGGAACCTGGCCTGGTGAGTTTTGTTTCTCAGGGGAAAGGGCATCGTTCGTGTCCAGGGCCCGGTGGCCCGGAGTGGCCGGCTGCCTGCTGAAATTCCGCATGCTTCAGGATATCTCCCAGATGCAAGGTGCCCCCACAGGCAACTGTGTCTGGTTTGAGAGTGCCAAGTGCCTCCTGCAAACTGACATCAGGAACCTGGCCTGGTGAGTTTTGTTTCTCAGGGGAAAGGGCATCGTTCGTGTCCAGGGCCCGGTGGCCCGGAGTGGCCGGCTGCCTGCTGAAATTCCGCATGCTTCAGGATATCTCCCAGATGCAAGGTGCCCCCACAGGCAACTGTGTCTGGTTTGAGAGTGCCAAGTGCCTCCTGCAAACTGACATCAGGAACCTGGCCTGGTGAGTTTTGTTTCTCAGGGGAAAGGGCATCGTTCGTGTCCAGGGCCCGGTGGCCCGGAGTGGCCGGCTGCCTGCTGAAATTCCGCATGGTTCAGGATATCTCCCAGATGCAAGGTGCCCCCACAGGCAACTGTGTCTGGTTTGAGAGTGCCAAGTGCCTCCTGCAAACTGACATCAGGAACCTGGCCTGGTGAGTTTTGTTTCTCAGGGGAAAGGGCATGGTTCGTGTCCAGGGCCCGGTGGCCGGGAGTGGCCGGCTGCCTGCTGAAATTCCGCATGGTTCAGAATATCTCCCAGATGCAAGGTGCCCCCACAGGCAACTGTGTCTGGTTTGACAGTGCCAAGTGCCTCCTGCAAACTGACATCAGGAACCTGGCCTGGTGAGTTTTGTTTCTCAGGGGAAAGGGCATGGTTCGTGTCCAGGGCCCGGTGGCCCGGAGTGGCTGGCTGCCTGCTGAAATTCCGCATGGTTCAGGATATCTCCCAGACGCAAGGTGCCCCCACAGGCAACTGTGTCTGGTTTGAGAGTGCCAAGTGCCTCCTGCAAACTGACATCAGGAACCTGGCCTGGTGAGTTTTGTTTCTCAGGGGAAAGGGCATCGTTCGTGTCCAGGGCCCGGTGGCCCGGAGTGGCCGGCTGCCTGCTGAAATTCCGCATGCTTCAGGATATCTCCCAGATGCAAGGTGCCCCCACAGGCAACTGTGTCTGGTTTGAGAGTGCCAAGTGCCTCCTGCAAACTGACATCAGGAACCTGGCCTGGTGAGTTTTGTTTCTCAGGGGAAAGGGCATCGTTCGTGTCCAGGGCCCGGTGGCCCGGAGTGGCTGGCTGCCTGCTGAAATTCCGCATGGTTCAGGATATCTCCCAGATGCAAGGTGCCCCCACAGGCAACTGTGTCTGGTTTGAGAGTGCCAAGTGCCTCCTGCAAACTGACATCAGGAACCTGGCCTGGTGAGTTTTGTTTCTCAGGGGAAAGGGCATCGTTCGTGTCCAGGGCCCGGTGGCCCGGAGTGGCCGGCTGCCTGCTGAAATTCCGCATGCTTCAGGATATCTCCCAGATGCAAGGTGCCCCCACAGGCAACTGTGTCTGGTTTGAGAGTGCCAAGTGCCTCCTGCAAACTGACATCAGGAACCTGGCCTGGTGAGTTTTGTTTCTCAGGGGAAAGGACATCGTTCGTGTCCAGGGCCCGGTGGCCCGGAGTGGCCGGCTGCCTGCTGAAATTCCGCATGCTTCAGGATATCTCCCAGATGCAAGGTGCCCCCACAGGCAACTGTGTCTGGTTTGAGAGTGCCAAGTGCCTCCTGCAAACTGACATCAGGAACCTGGCCTGGTGAGTTTTGTTTCTCAGGGGAAAGGGCATCGTTCGTGTCCAGGGCCCGGTGGCCCGGAGTGGCCGGCTGCCTGCTGAAATTCCGCATGGTTCAGGATATCTCCCAGACGCAAGGTGCCCCCACAGGCAACTGTGTCTGGTTTGAGAGTGCCAAGTGCCTCCTACAAACTGACATCAGGAACCTGGCCTGGTGAGTTTTGTTTCTCAGGGGAAAGGGCATGGTTCGTGTCCAGGGCCCGGTGGCCCGGAGTGGCCGGCTGCCTGCTGAAATTCCGCATGGTTCAGGATATCTCCCAGACGCAAGGTGCCCCCACAGGCAACTGTGTCTGGTTTGAGAGTGCCAAGTGCCTCCTACAAACTGACATCAGGAACCTGGCCTGGTGAGTTTTGTTTCTCAGGGGAAAGGGCATCGTTCGTGTCCAGGGCCCGGTGGCCCGGAGTGGCCGGCTGCCTGCTGAAATTCCGCATGCTTCAGGATATCTCCCAGATGCAAGGTGCCCCCACAGGCAACTGTGTCTGGTTTGAGAGTGCCAAGTGCCTCCTGCAAACTGACATCAGGAACCTGGCCTGGTGAGTTTTGTTTCTCAGGGGAAAGGGCATGGTCCGTGTCCAGGGCCTGGTGGCCCGGGGTGGCCGGCTGCCTGCTGAAATTCCGCATGGTTCAGGATATCTCCCAGATGCAAGGTGCCCCCACAGGCAACTGTGTCTGGTTTGAGAGTGCCACGTGCCTCCTGCAAACTGACATCAGGAACCTGGCCTGGTGAGTTTTGTTTCTCAGGGGAAAGGGCATGGTTCGTGTCCAGGGCCCGGTGGCCCGGAGTGGCTGGCTGCCTGCTGAAATTCCGCATGCTTCAGGATATCTCCCAGACGCAAGGTGCCCCCACAGGCAACTGTGTCTGGTTTGAGAGTGCCAAGTGCCTCCTGCAAACTGACATCAGGAACCTGGCCTGGTGAGTTTTGTTTCTCAGGGGAAAGGCCATCGTTCGTGTCCAGGGCCCTGTGGCCCGGAGTGGCCGGCTGCCTGCTGAAATTCCGCATGGTTCAGGATATCTCCCAGACGCAAGGTGCCCCCACAGGCAACTGTGTCTGGTTTGACAGTGCCAAGTGCCTCCTGCAAACTGACATCAGGAACCTGGCCTGGTGAGTTTTGTTTCTCAGGGGAAAGGGCATGGTTCGTGTCCAGGGCCCGGTGGCCCGGAGTGGCCGGCTGCCTGCTGAAATTCCGCATGCTTCAGGATATCTCCCAGATGCAAGGTGCCCCCACAGGCAACTGTGTCTGGTTTGAGAGTGCCAAGTGCCTCCTGCAAACTGACATCAGGAACCTGGCCTGGTGAGTTTTGTTTCTCAGGGGAAAGGGCATCGTTCGTGTCCAGGGCCCGGTGGCCCGGAGTGGCCGGCTGCCTGCTGAAATTCCGCATGCTTCAGGATATCTCCCAGATGCAAGGTGCCCCCACAGGCAACTGTGTCTGGTTTGAGAGTGCCAAGTGCCTCCTGCAAACTGACATCAGGAACCTGGCCTGGTGAGTTTTGTTTCTCAGGGGAAAGGGCATGGTCCGTGTCCAGGGCCTGGTGGCCCGGGGTGGCCGGCTGCCTGCTGAAATTCCGCATGGTTCAGGATATCTCCCAGATGCAAGGTGCCCCCACAGGCAACTGTGTCTGGTTTGAGAGTGCCAAGTGCCTCCTGCAAACTGACATCAGGAACCTGGCCTGGTGAGTTTTGTTTCTCAGGGGAAAGGGCATGGTTCGTGTCCAGGGCCCGGTGGCCCGGAGTGGCTGGCTGCCTGCTGAAATTCCGCATGCTTCAGGATATCTCCCAGACGCAAGGTGCCCCCACAGGCAACTGTGTCTGGTTTGAGAGTGCCAAGTGCCTCCTGCAAACTGACATCAGGAACCTGGCCTGGTGAGTTTTGTTTCTCAGGGGAAAGGCCATCGTTCGTGTCCAGGGCCCTGTGGCCCGGAGTGGCCGGCTGCCTGCTGAAATTCCGCATGGTTCAGGATATCTCCCAGACGCAAGGTGCCCCCACAGGCAACTGTGTCTGGTTTGACAGTGCCAAGTGCCTCCTGCAAACTGACATCAGGAACCTGGCCTGGTGAGTTTTGTTTCTCAGGGGAAAGGGCATCGTTCGTGTCCAGGGCCCGGTGGCCCGGAGTGGCCGGCTGCCTGCTGAAATTCCGCATGCTTCAGGATATCTCCCAGATGCAAGGTGCCCCCACAGGCAACTGTGTCTGGTTTGAGAGTGCCAAGTGCCTCCTGCAAACTGACATCAGGAACCTGGCCTGGTGAGTTTTGTTTGTCAGGGGAAAGGGCATCGTTCGTGTCCAGGGCCCGGTGGCCCGGAGTGGCCGGCTGCCTGCTGAAATTCCGCATGCTTCAGGATATCTCCCAGATGCAAGGTGCCCCCACAGGCAACTGTGTCTGGTTTGAGAGTGCCAAGTGCCTCCTGCAAACTGACATCAGGAACCTGGCCTGGTGAGTTTTGTTTCTCAGGGGAAAGGGCATCGTTCGTGTCCAGGGCCCGGTGGCCCGGAGTGGCCGGCTGCCTGCTGAAATTCCGCATGCTTCAGGATATCTCCCAGATGCAAGGTGCCCCCACAGGCAACTGTGTCTGGTTTGACAGTGCCAAGTGCCTCCTGCAAACTGACATCAGGAACCTGGCCTGGTGAGTTTTGTTTCTCAGGGGAAAGGGCATCGTTCGTGTCCAGGGCCCGGTGGCCCGGAGTGGCCGGCTGCCTGCTGAAATTCCGCATGCTTCAGGATATCTCCGAGATGCAAGGTGCCCCCACAGGCAACTGTGTCTGGTTTGACAGTGCCAAGTGCCTCCTGCAAACTGACATCAGGAACCTGGCCTGGTGAGTTTTGTTTCTCAGGGGAAAGGGCATCGTTCGTGTCCAGGGCCCGGTGGCCCGGAGTGGCCGGCTGCCTGCTGAAATTCCGCATGGTTCAGGATATCTCCCAGATGCAAGGTGCCCCCACAGGCAACTGTGTCTGGTTTGAGAGTGCCAAGTGCCTCCTGCAAACTGACATCAGGAACCTGGCCTGGTGAGTTTTGTTTGTCAGGGGAAAGGGCATGGTTCGTGTCCAGGGCCCGGTGGCCCGGAGTGGCCGGCTGCCTGCTGAAATTCCGCATGGTTCAGAATATCTCCCAGATGCAAGGTGCCCCCACAGGCAACTGTGTCTGGTTTGACAGTGCCAAGTGCCTCCTGCAAACTGACATCAGGAACCTGGCCTGGTGAGTTTTGTTTCTCAGGGGAAAGGGCATCGTTCGTGTCCAGGGCCCGGTGGCCCGGAGTGGCTGGCTGCCTGCTGAAATTCCGCATGGTTCAGGATATCTCCCAGACGCAAGGTGCCCCCACAGGCAACTGTGTCTGGTTTGAGAGTGCCAAGTGCCTCCTGCAAACTGACATCAGGAACCTGGCCTGGTGAGTTTTGTTTCTCAGGGGAAAGGGCATCGTTCGTGTCCAGGGCCCGGTGGCCCGGAGTGGCCGGCTGCCTGCTGAAATTCCGCATGCTTCAGGATATCTCCCAGATGCAAGGTGCCCCCACAGGCAACTGTGTCTGGTTTGAGAGTGCCAAGTGCCTCCTGCAAACTGACATCAGGAACCTGGCCTGGTGAGTTTTGTTTCTCAGGGGAAAGGGCATCGTTCGTGTCCAGGGCCCGGTGGCCCGGAGTGGCTGGCTGCCTGCTGAAATTCCGCATGGTTCAGGATATCTCCCAGATGCAAGGTGCCCCCACAGGCAACTGTGTCTGGTTTGAGAGTGCCAAGTGCCTCCTGCAAACTGACATCAGGAACCTGGCCTGGTGAGTTTTGTTTCTCAGGGGAAAGGGCATCGTTCGTGTCCAGGGCCCGGTGGCCCGGAGTGGCCGGCTGCCTGCTGAAATTCCGCATGCTTCAGGATATCTCCCAGATGCAAGGTGCCCCCACAGGCAACTGTGTCTGGTTTGAGAGTGCCAAGTGCCTCCTGCAAACTGACATCAGGAACCTGGCCTGGTGAGTTTTGTTTCTCAGGGGAAAGGGCATGGTTCGTGTCCAGGGCCCGGTGGCCCGGAGTGGCCGGCTGCCTGCTGTAATTCCGCATGCTTCAGGATATCTCCCAGATGCAAGGTGCCCCCACAGGCAACTGTGTCTGGTTTGAGAGTGCCAAGTGCCTCCTGCAAACTGACATCAGGAACCTGGCCTGGTGAGTTTTGTTTCTCAGGGGAAAGGGCATGGTTCGTGTCCAGGGCCCGGTGGCCCGGAGTGGCCGGCTGCCTGCTGAAATTCCGCATGCTTCAGGATATCTCCCAGATGCAAGGTGCCCCCACAGGCAACTGTGTCTGGTTTGAGAGTGCCAAGTGCCTCCTGCAAACTGACATCAGGAACCTGGCCTGGTGAGTTTTGTTTCTCAGGGGAAAGGGCATCGTTTGTGTCCAGGGCCCGGTGGCCCGGAGTGGCTGGCTGCCTGCTGAAATTCCGCATGCTTCAGGATATCTCCCAGATGCAAGGTGCCCCCACAGGCAACTGTGTCTGGTTTGACAGTGCCACGTGCCTCCTGCAAACTGACATCAGGAACCTGGCCTGGTGAGTTTTGTTTCTCAGGGGAAAGGGCATGGTTCGTGTCCACGGCCCGGTGGCCCGGAGTGGCCGGCTGCCTGCTGAAATTCCGCATGCTTCAGGATATCTCCCAGATGCAAGGTGCCCCCACAGGCAACTGTGTCTGGTTTGAGAGTGCCAAGTGCCTCCTGCAAACTGACATCAGGAACCTGGCCTGGTGAGTTTTGTTTCTCAGGGGAAAGGGCATGGTTCGTGTCCAGGGCCCAGTGGCCCGGAGTGGCCGGCTGCCTGCTGAAATTCCGCATGCTTCAGGATATCTCCCAGATGCAAGGTGCCCCCACAGGCAACTGTGTCTGGTTTGAGAGTGCCAAGTGCCTCCTGCAAACTGACATCAGGAACCTGGCCTGGTGAGTTTTGTTTCTCAGGGGAACTGGCATGGTTCGTGTCCAGGGCCCGGTGGCCCGGAGTGGCCGGCTGCCTGCTGAAATTCCGCATGCTTCAGGATATCTCCCAGATGCAAGGTGCCCCCACAGGCAACTGTGTCTGTTTTGACAGTGCCAAGTGCCTCCTGCAAACTGACATCAGGAACCTGGCCTGGTGAGTTTTGTTTCTGAGGGGAAAGGGCATGGTTCGTGTCCAGGGCCTGGTGGCCCAGGGTGGCCGGCTGCCTGCTGAAATTCCGCACGGATCAAGATATCTCCCAGATGCAAGGTGCCCCCACAGGCAACTGTGTCTGGTTTGACAGTGCCACGTGCCTCCTGCAAACTGACATCAGGAACCTGGCCTGGTGAGTTTTGTTTCTCAGGGGAAAGGGCATCGTTCGTGTCCAGGGCCCGGTGGCCCGGAGTGGCCGGCTGCCTGCTGAAATTCCGCATGGTTCAGGATATCTCCCAGATGCAAGGTGCCCCCACAGGCAACTGTGTCTGGTTTGAGAGTGCCAAGTGCCTCCTGCAAACTGACATCAGGAACCTGGCCTGGTGAGTTTTGTTTCTCAGGGGAAAGGGCATGGTTCGTGTCCAGGGCCCGGTGGCCGGGAGTGGCCGGCTGCCTGCTGAAATTCCGCATGGTTCAGAATATCTCCCAGATGCAAGGTGCCCCCACAGGCAACTGTGTCTGGTTTGACAGTGCCAAGTGCCTCCTGCAAACTGACATCAGGAACCTGGCCTGGTGAGTTTTGTTTCTCAGGGGAAAGGGCATGGTTCGTGTCCAGGGCCCGGTGGCCCGGAGTGGCCGGCTGCCTGCTGAAATTCCGCATGGTTCAGGATATCTCCCAGACGCAAGGTGCCCCCACAGGCAACTGTGTCTGGTTTGAGAGTGCCAAGTGCCTCCTGCAAACTGACATCAGGAACCTGGCCTGGTGAGTTTTGTTTCTCAGGGGAAAGGGCATCGTTCGTGTCCAGGGCCCGGTGGCCCGGAGTGGCCGGCTGCCTGCTGAAATTCCGCATGCTTCAGGATATCTCCCAGATGCAAGGTGCCCCCACAGGCAACTGTGTCTGGTTTGAGAGTGCCAAGTGCCTCCTGCAAACTGACATCAGGAACCTGGCCTGGTGAGTTTTGTTTCTCAGGGGAAAGGGCATCGTTCGTGTCCAGGGCCCGGTGGCCCGGAGTGGCTGGCTGCCTGCTGAAATTCCGCATGGTTCAGGATATCTCCCAGATGCAAGGTGCCCCCACAGGCAACTGTGTCTGGTTTGAGAGTGCCAAGTGCCTCCTGCAAACTGACATCAGGAACCTGGCCTGGTGAGTTTTGTTTCTCAGGGGAAAGGGCATCGTTCGTGTCCAGGGCCCGGTGGCCCGGAGTGGCCGGCTGCCTGCTGAAATTCCGCATGCTTCAGGATATCTCCCAGATGCAAGGTGCCCCCACAGGCAACTGTGTCTGGTTTGAGAGTGCCAAGTGCCTCCTGCAAACTGACATCAGGAACCTGGCCTGGTGAGTTTTGTTTCTCAGGGGAAAGGGCATGGTTCGTGTCCAGGGCCCGGTGGCCCGGAGTGGCCGGCTGCCTGCTGAAATTCCGCATGCTTCAGGATATCTCCCAGATGCAAGGTGCCCCCACAGGCAACTGTGTCTGGTTTGAGAGTGCCAAGTGCCTCCTGCAAACTGACATCAGGAACCTGGCCTGGTGAGTTTTGTTTCTCAGGGGAAAGGGCATCGTTCGTGTCCAGGGCCCGGTGGCCCGGAGTGGCCGGCTGCCTGCTGAAATTCCGCATGCTTCAGGATATCTCCCAGATGCAAGGTGCCCCCACAGGCAACTGTGTCTGGTTTGAGAGTGCCAAGTGCCTCCTGCAAACTGACATCAGGAACCTGGCCTGGTGAGTTTTGTTTCTCAGGGGAAAGGGCATCGTTCGTGTCCAGGGCCCGGTGGCCCGGAGTGGCTGGCTGCCTGCTGAAATTCCGCATGCTTCAGGATATCTCCCAGATGCAAGGTGCCCCCACAGGCAACTGTGTCTGGTTTGACAGTGCCACGTGCCTCCTGCAAACTGACATCAGGAACCTGGCCTGGTGAGTTTTGTTTCTCAGGGGAAAGGGCATGGTTCGTGTCCAGGGCCCGGTGGCCCGGAGTGGCCGGCTGCCTGCTGAAATTCCGCATGCTTCAGGATATCTCCCAGATGCAAGATGCCCCCACAGGCAACTGTGTCTGGTTTGAGAGTGGCATGTGCCTCCTGCAAACTGACATCAGGAACCTGGCCTGGTGAGTTTTGTTTCTCAGGGGAAAGGGCATGGTTCGTGTCCAGGGCCCAGTGGCCCGGAGTGGCCGGCTGCCTGCTGAAATTCCGCATGCTTCAGGATATCTCCCAGATGCAAGGTGCCCCCACAGGCAACTGTGTCTGGTTTGAGAGTGCCAAGTGCCTCCTGCAAACTGACATCAGGAACCTGGCCTGGTGAGTTTTGTTTCTCAGGGGAAAGGGCATCGTTCGTGTCCAGGGCCCGGTGGCCCGGAGTGCCCGGCTGCCTGCTGAAATTCCGCATGGTTCAGGATATCTCCCAGATGCAAGGTGCCCCCACAGGAAACTGTGTCTGGTTCGAGAGTGCCAAGTGCCTCCTGCAAACTGACATGAGGAACCTGGCCTGGTGAGTTTTATTTCTCAGGGGAAAGGCCATCGTTCTTGTCCAGAGCCCGGTGGCCCGGAGCGGCCGGCTGCCTGCTGAAATTCCGCATGGTTCAGGATATCTCCCAGATGCAAGGTGCCCCCACAGGCAACTGTGTCTGGTTTGACAGTGCCAAGTGCCTCCTGCAAACTGACATCAGGAACCTGGCCTGGTGAGTTTTGTTTCTCAGGGGAAAGGGCATGGTTCGTGTCCAGGGCCCCGTGGCCCGGAGTGGCTGGCTGCCTGCTGAAATTCCGCATGGTTCAGGATATCTCCCAGATGCAAGGTGCCCCCACAGGCAACTGTGTCTGGTTTGAGAGTGCCAAGTGCCTCCTGCAAACTGACATCAGGAACCTGGCCTGGTGAGTTTTGTTTCTCAGGGGAAAGGGCATGGTTCGTGTCCAGGGCCCGGTGGCCCGGAGTGGCCGGCTGCCTGCTGAAATTCCGCATGCTTCAGGATATCTCCTAGATGCAAGGTGCCCCCACAGGCAACTGTGTCTGGTTTGAGAGTGCCAAGTGCCTCCTGCAAACTGACATCAGGAACCTGGCCTGGTGAGTTTTGTTTCTCAGGGGAAAGGGCATCGTTCGTGTCCAGGGCCCGGTGGCCTGG
Organism: Passer domesticus; assembly: GCF_036417665.1. Classification (NCBI taxonomy): domain Eukaryota; kingdom Metazoa; phylum Chordata; class Aves; order Passeriformes; family Passeridae; genus Passer; species Passer domesticus. Next base: position 4,462,266 of record NC_087504.1, read on the forward strand.
AGTGGCCGGCTGCCTGCTGAAATTCCGCATGCTTCAGGATATCTCCCAGATGCAAGGTGCCCCCACAGGCAACTGTGTCTGGTTTGAGAGTGCCACGTGCCTCCTGCAAACTGACATCAGGAACCTGGCCTGGTGAGTTTTGTTTCTCAGGGGAACTGGCATGGTTCGTGTCCAGGGCCCGGTGGCCCGGGGTGGCCGGCTGCCTGCTGAAATTCCGCATGCTTCAGGATATCTCCCAGATGCAAGGTGCCCCCACAGGCAACTGTGTCTGTTTTGACAGTGCCAAGTGCCTCCTGCAAACTGACATCAGCAACCTGGCCTGGTGAGTTTTGTTTCTGAGGGGAAAGGGCATCGTTCGTGTCCAGGGCCTGGTGGCCCAGGGTGGCCGGCTGCCTGCTGAAATTCCGCACGGATCAAGATATCTCCCAGATGCAAGGTGCCCCCACAGGCAACTGTGTCTGGTTTGAGAGTGCCACGTGCCTCCTGCAAACTGACATCAGGAACCTGGCCTGGTGAGTTTTGTTTCTCAGGGGAAAGGGCATCGTTCGTGTCCAGGGCCCGGTGGCCCGGAGTGGCCGGCTGCCTGCTGAAATTCCGCATGGTTCAGGATATCTCCCAGATGCAAGGTGCCCCCACAGGCAACTGTGTCTGGTTTGAGAGTGCCAAGTGCCTCCTGCAAACTGACATCAGGAACCTGGCCTGGTGAGTTTTGTTTCTCAGGGGAAAGGCCATCGTTCTTGTCCAGAGCCCGGTGGCCCGGAGCGGCCGGCTGCCTGCTGAAATTCCGCATGCTTCAGGATATCTCCCAGATGCAAGGAGCACCCACAGGCAACTGTGTCTGGTTTGAGAGTGCCAAGTGCCTCCTGCAAACTGACATCAGGAACCTGGCCTGGTGAGTTTTGTTTCTCAGGGGAAAGGGCATGGTTCGTGTCCAGGGCCCGGTGGCCCGGAGTGGCCGGCTGCCTGCTGAAATTCCGCATGGTTCCGGATATCTCCCAGATGCAAGGTGCCCCCACAGGCAACTGTGTCTGGTTTGACAGTGCCAAGTGCCTCCTGCAAACTGACATCAGGAACCTGGCCTGGTGAGTTTTGTTTCTCAGGGGAAAGGGCATCGTTCGTGTCCAGGGCTCGGTGGCCTGGAGTGGCCGGCTGCCTGCTGAAATTCCGCATGGTTCAGAATATCTCCCAGATGCAAGGTGCCCCCACAGGCAACTGTGTCTGGTTTGAGAGTGCCAAGTGCCTCCTGCAAACTGACATCAGGAACCTGGCCTGGTGAGTTTTGTTTCTCAGGGGAAAGGGCATGGTTCGTGTCCAGGGCCCGGTGGCCCGGAGTGGCCGGCTGCCTGCTGAAATTCCACATGCTTCAGGATATCTCCCAGATGCAAGGTGCCCCCACAGGCAACTGTGTCTGGTTTGAGAGTGCCAAGTGCCTCCTGCAAACTGACATCAGGAACCTGGCCTGGTGAGTTTTGTTTGTCAGGGGAAAGGGCATGGTTCGTGTCCAGGGCCCGGTGGCCCGGAGTGGCCGGCTGCCTGCTGAAATTCCGCATGCTTCAGGATATCTCCTAGATGCAAGGTGCCCCCACAGGCAACTGTGTCTGGTTTGACAGTGCCAAGTGCCTCCTGCAAACTGACATCAGCAACCTGGCCTGGTGAGTTTTGTTTCTCAGGGGAAAGGGCATCGTTCGTGTCCAGGGCCCGGTGGCCTGGAGTGGCCGGCTGCCTGCTGAAATTCCGCATGCTTCAGGATATCTCCCAGATGCAAGGTGCCCCCACAGGCAACTGTGTCTGGTTTGAGAGTGCCAAGTGCCTCCTGCAAACTGACATCAGGAACCTGGCCTGGTGAGTTTTGTTTCTCAGGGGAAAGGGCATCGTTCGTGTCCAGGGCCCGGTGGCCTGGAGTGGCCGGCTGCCTGCTGAAATTCCGCATGCTTCAGGATATCTCCCAGATGCAAGGTGCCCCCACAGGCAACTGTGTCTGGTTTGAGAGTGCCAAGTGCCTCCTGCAAACTGACATCAGCAACCTGGCCTGGTGAGTTTTGTTTCTCAGGGGAAAGGGCATGGTTCGTGTCCAGGGCCCGGTGGCCGGGAGTGGCCGGCTGCCTGCTGAAATTCCGCATGCTTCAGGATATCTCCCAGATGCAAGGTGCCCCCACAGGCAACTGTGTCTGGTTTGAGAGTGCCAAGTGCCTCCTGCAAACTGACATCAGGAACCTGGCCTGGTGAGTTTTGTTTCTCAGGGGAAAGGGCATGGTTCGTGTCCAGGGCCTGGTGGCCCAGGGTGGCCGGCTGCCTGCTGAAATTCCGCATGCTTCAGGATATCTCCCAGATGCAAGGTGCCCCCACAGGCAAGTGTGTCTGGTTTGAGAGTGCCAAGTGCCTCCTGCAAACTGACATCAGGAACCTGGCCTGGTGAGTTTTGTTTCTCAGGGGAAAGGGCATCGTTTGTGTCCAGGGCCCGGTGGCCCGGAGTGGCCGGCTGCCTGCTGAAATTCCGCATGCTTCAGGATATCTCCCAGATGCAAGGTGCCCCCACAGGCAACTGTGTCTGGTTTGAGAGTGCCAAGTGCCTCCTGCAAACTGACATCAGGAACCTGGC
>NC_087504.1:4469864-4471233 GCF_036417665.1 Passer domesticus
TTAGGGTTAGGGTTAGGGTTAGGGTTAGGGTTAGGGTTAGGGTTAGGGTTAGGGTTAGGGTTAGGGTTAGGGTTAGGGTTAGGGTTAGGGTTAGGGTTAGGGTTAGGGTTAGGGTTAGGGTTAGGGTTAGGGTTAGGGTTAGGGTTAGGGTTAGGGTTAGGGTTAGGGTTAGGGTTAGGGTTAGGGTTAGGGTTAGGGTTAGGGTTAGGGTTAGGGTTAGGGTTAGGGTTAGGGTTAGGGTTAGGGTTAGGGTTAGGGTTAGGGTTAGGGTTAGGGTTAGGGTTAGGGTTAGGGTTAGGGTTAGGGTTAGGGTTAGGGTTAGGGTTAGGGTTAGGGTTAGGGTTAGGGTTAGGGTTAGGGTTAGGGTTAGGGTTAGGGTTAGGGTTAGGGTTAGGGTTAGGGTTATGGGTTAGGGTTAGGGTTAGGGTTAGGGTTAGGGTTAGGGTTAGGGTTAGGGTTAGGGTTAGGGTTAGGGTTAGGGTTAGGGTTAGGGTTAGGGTTAGGGTTAGGGTTAGGGTTAGGGTTAGGGTTAGGGTTAGGGTTAGGGTTAGGGTTAGGGTTAGGGTTAGGGTTAGGGTTAGGGTTAGGGTTAGGGTTAGGGTTAGGGTTAGGGTTAGGGTTAGGGTTAGGGTTAGGGTTAGGGTTAGGGTTAGGGTTAGGGTTAGGGTTAGGGTTAGGGTTAGGGTTAGGGTTAGGGTTAGGGTTAGGGTTAGGGTTAGGGTTAGGGTTAGGGTTAGGGTTAGGGTTAGGGTTAGGGTTAGGGTTAGGGTTAGGGTTAGGGTTAGGGTTAGGGTTAGGGTTAGGGTTAGGGTTAGGGTTAGGGTTAGGGTTAGGGTTAGGGTTAGGGTTAGGGTTAGGGTTAGGGTTAGGGTTAGGGTTAGGGTTAGGGTTAGGGTTAGGGTTAGGGTTAGGGTTAGGGTTAGGGTTAGGGTTAGGGTTAGGGTTAGGGTTAGGGTTAGGGTTAGGGTTAGGGTTAGGGTTAGGGTTAGGGTTAGGGTTAGGGTTAGGGTTAGGGTTAGGGTTAGGGTTAGGGTTAGGGTTAGGGTTAGGGTTAGGGTTAGGGTTAGGGTTAGGGTTAGGGTTAGGGTTAGGGTTAGGGTTAGGGTTAGGGTTAGGGTTAGGGTTAGGGTTAGGGTTAGGGTTAGGGTTAGGGTTAGGGTTAGGGTTAGGGTTAGGGTTAGGGTTAGGGTTAGGGTTAGGGTTAGGGTTAGGGTTAGGGTTAGGGTTAGGGTTAGGGTTAGGGTTAGGGTTAGGGTTAGGGTTAGGGTTAGGGTTAGGGTTAGGGTTAGGGTTAGGGTTAGGGTTAGGGTTAGGGTTAGGGTTAGGGTTAGGGTTAGGGTTAGGGTTAGGGTTAGGGTTAGGGTTAGGG